>NC_087202.1:17003424-17005924 GCF_015104395.2 Macrobrachium nipponense
GGAAGGAGAAGAGGGAGTTTGTCGATCCGCATTATCGCACGCTGCTGCATACAAATTTTGTCGCCGAAGTTACAAAGTTATGACAAAATTTTTTCCACTTCTGTTTCTTTTTCCCCGGTATCGTGGCCAGTAAATAGATGACTGTGATAATGTTCCAATATGGTAACGTGCAGCTGTTAAACTAGTATATAGATGAACACATATATATATATATATATATATATATATATATATACTATACTATATATATATATATATATATATATATATATATATATATATATATATATATATATATATATATATATATATATATATATATATATATATATATATATATATATATATATATATATATATATATATATATATATATATATATATATATAAGGCAATTTCTGTATGTTTGTCTGTCTGTTAGTTTGTTCATTATGCACGCCCAAACTATGAAAGCAAGGGCTACCAAATTTCCGCCAATAGACTCCCCTCCCTCCCAAGAAGGTTTTAGTTAAAATCCGAAATTCGATGGCCGTTTCTAAGGGGGTCATAACCCCTCTTTAACATACCGCCTCATTTTTTACCACTTTCAAGTTGACAGCTAGGGCTATCAAAGTTTTACCCCCTTCCCCTAGAAAGGTTTTGGTTAAAATCCGAAATTTAAGGGCTGTTTCTAAGGGGATCATAACACCTCTTTTTCATGGCCCTCATTTTTTGCAAGTTTCGGAGTTGGCATCTATGTAGAAGTGTTTATATAGGTACAGACAGGCTCTCCACAATATGGGGGCCATGATGTATCCTCAGTAGTGAGGATGGTAATCCCCCCAGCGAAAGGGGGCCTGATGGTTTCCCACAATATTAGGGGGTCGTAGTCTACCTACCACGACCTCGATAGAGGGAGGTGCAGCCCCTCCTTTGATCCCAAAGGATCAAAAATGGGCCGGGCCTACTACATTCACATTTGGTACCATCAGTTAAGGTAAATGACTACAAACGCATTACACATTAACTAAAGGCTGAGTCATATCAAGCGGGGCCTCGTATTGAAATCTTTCCAGAGCAACCTGTCATAACAAGCATGCGCCTATCGTCGGCCGGCGGTGCCTGATGGAGCCGGTCAGTGACGCAATAGCATTGGCTTTGGAAAGGTGTATGTGCAAATTATTTAGAAATGATTTGCCTATGATAACACGTCCGAAGGACCGGTACGGGTGCCTTATTTATATATATAATATATATATTATATATATTCTATATATATATATATAATATACTATATATTATTATATATATATATATATATAATGATAATATATACTACACAAAAAACGGGCTATGATATATTTTGATATAACCATTGTAATGTGATATGCTGTGACATTAATTAGAATGTGGAGAATCATCGTTTAACTTCCTTAGAGACAGAGTGTCCGAGTGACAATCCTTGGGAATGCTGATGTGTCATTTGGGGTGGTGTGTGATATCAAAATTGCTGTCTTAGCAGTTCAGTGCGATGTCCTATCGCTATGCACTGGCGGGTCACGAGGTGCCTTTGAAACTGGATACAGGCAGTTCTTGGGTGTGGACGGTGTGTGTGATTCGTGCGTACGTGCGAGCCTTTTTCCTACATAATGAGGATGTAGCATTATGAAGATGGATAGATTTGTGCAAGAGAGGCGAGAAGCCAAGATGGCTTCTGCAAAAGTGTTTATGGAGAAGTGATAGTGCATACTGTGTTGAATGGGTCAGCATATTTCATTTTGCCCAAAAGATGTGGCTGGATTGTATTTGAATACTTATTTCAGAGATGTTTTATTTCACATGACCTTTGATTATAATATTTTGCTTATCGAGGTGTTCTCCTGTCTTCTAACAGGCGATTCTGGAGAATGGGGAATTGATCTGGAGAAAGGGGGAACTAACTTAAATGATGTGTCATGGTGTTACTATAGAGAATATTGTGACTTTTCCAGTTTTATGACTAAGATGATATTGGATTATTGGAGTAGGAATATGGAGTGGGGTTATCTGAGTTCAATCATTCATTTAATCTTTCTGTTAGGAATCTGAGTTAATTTGGCTAACCTTTGCTTTAAATAAATGAATATTTTTGCAACCACGCCGACAATTATGTTCCTAGGTGGCCGTCCCTTTTTCACCTTTGTAATACAAGTATATGGCTGATGCTCTGATTCCAAATGAGGATTGCGAAGAAGTAACCAAACAGTCGCTTTACCTTCATAGTGTCTATTGTTCTACTACTCCGCCATACATTCATATATCTCTCACTTTAATAACCATTTGCATTAGGCTACCACTGTCACACACACACACACACACACACACACACACACACATACACAGAGTGAGAGAGAAAGAGAAAGAGAGATTAGCTGATCAGTGCATAGATAAATCAGTCAACTGGCAGGTAACAACCGATGAATCATTAGAAATATACAACAATGTAAATTAGTAGAGAGATAGGTAATAGTAAAAAATCGTA
>NC_087202.1:17011130-17016130 GCF_015104395.2 Macrobrachium nipponense
AAACATACGTTTATAACTAAATGGTATACAGCCAAAGATATCCTCTACACATAAAGTAATTTAACTTAAATTTAAATTCATCATCTGCAGCTTTTGAAACTTACGATTATATCAGATTCTATCAACAATATTTATCAATCTTAACTCAAAAATCCCTAATTGAAAAAAATTCCATTAGCTTTTACTTTACATGTATTAAAGAGAGGAATGGAAAGAAATCAATATAAGAAATAACGAATTGCAGAGTCTTCCAGGACGAAGTGCATGCTAGTAATTTTTCGTGCCAAAGTAGCTTTCTGCGAATGAAATGACTCAAGGCACGCAACAGCAACAGCGCAGAGGAACACGCGAAGTTTTTATGAGTCCTCGTAGAAAATAAGTTTTACAACTTTTGTGTAAATCAGCCGGACACAAGACTTAGCGAATTTAATGTGTTTTTTTTTCTTTTTTCAACGAGCTGCCGTAGTCTCTTAATGGGAGCACTCTTAAGGGTACATAGGTTATTTCTTACTAGTTCCGGGACCTAATATTTTGATTCTGTTCATGGTTCAAAGACTAAATCCTAAAACATGTATATATATATATATATATATATAGATATATATATATATATATATATAATATATATATATATATATATATATATATATATATATATATATATATATATATATATATATATATATATATATATTATATATATATAATATATATATATATATATATATATATATATATATATATATATATATATAATATATATATATAGATATATATATATATATATATATTATACATGTTTTTAGGATTTAGTTCTTGAACCATGAACAGAAGCAGAAATATTAATACCGGAACTAGTAAGAAATAACCTATGTACCCTTATATATATATATATATATATATATATATATATATATATGATATATATTATATATATATATATATATATATATATATATATATATATACTACCTATATATATATATATATAATATATATATATATATATATATATATATATATATATATATATATATATATATATATATATATATATATATATATTTTATATATATATATGATATATATATAGTTCATTTATCGCAAAGAAAAAAAGTGTATATTTCGGACGGATATTAACCTCCAGTTTGGGGATAATTGAGCAGAATAAGCTTTGAGAAAGACAGGGTCTTATTTCAAGTCTCACTCATAAACATGGAAGTGGAATTTGCCCAACAAAATGTATTAAAAGTATACACAGTTAAAGTTGACCGTTTCATTATAAACACTCTTCTCATCTGATTCATTCTTTAATTTCTGAACTTATTTCTAATATGCAATCTTTCTAATAAGCCTAGAATTATTCTTATTTAAATTGATATTAAATATGTAACATCACGTCAGTGATACAAGTAAAAAAATTTATATCTTCTAATGGAAACAGTGGATTACATCCCTGATGTATTCTACAGATGGTAAAAAGAGACAGGCCTCCCGTGGATGAAGACAAATAACGGCCATTTTTCATGTTCCTAATCAACGATTCTAATTTAGCTGAATAAAAACATCTACTTAATATTATATTCACTACCATAATTACCGTTTCTTCTCTTCTTTATCTTATCATTATTATCATATTAGAAAAATTTTAAGGGCACCAAATAGCTAAACAACACTATAAAATCAGTGTAACATATTTCTACATCAGACAGGTCTCTCTCTCTCTCTCTCTCTCTATCTCTCTCTCTCTCTCTCTCTCTCTCTCTCGTTCTCTCTCTCTCTCTCTCTGTCTCTGTCTGTCTCTCTCTCTCTCTATCATGTACGTATTTGTACTCTGAAGATTTGGTGACTGAGTCGTAACGGGTAGTTTACGAGACTCCATGCGTAATGAAAAAGCTCTTATCTAAGCAAAGTAGATTTCGAGACCTCGCTCAGGGTATTCCTTGTTGGCGGACTACAAACCTGGTCCTGAGAGTGATTCTTCTTCATTATTCAGGTCAGGTTATACAATGAACTAAGGCGGAGTGCAGCAGCAAGAGATGGTTTCTCAAATTATGAAATGCGTCTTTAAATACATTCTGCATTTTATAAATAGATGCATGATGTTTTTTTGCTTCATTAGGCCATTGGCAATTTTTTTTATTGAATATGGTATGGCATCGTAATGCTTTCTTTATTTATTTGCCATTTATTCAAAAACAGAGGCAACATTTTGATAGTTCAGGCTAAGATTCTGAATAGTAATAAAAATAAAAAGTTCGGTACCTTTACATAAAAGCACAAAGCAAATATTTTACAGATATAAAGATTACAGAATGTCTTTATATATATCGTAAATAGTATATATACATATACATACATACATACATACATACATACTATATACATACATACACACGCATAAATATATAGTGTACGTGTATATATAACCAAAGCAAACGAAAAGCAAAGTTAAAATCAGAAGGGAAACGGTAGAAAATAAACAATAAATTTCATAGCAGACGGCTGATCAACTCCGAGTCAGCGATTTAAATAACTATACAGCTGAAAAGGGAAAATGAAACTGGAATTTGATTATCACAATAGTCGATTGAACCATCCCCTTAAATTTTCAGATAAAGAATTATGTGGCAAAAGGTCTGCTAGGCCTAACATTAATCTGCCTACGATCGCATATACGAAATATGGAAGTTACGGTATGCATAGTCGATTGCCTTAGTAATTTACGAGAGGGATGAAAGGAATCTCATCTCAGAAGCCTAGTCGATATATATATATATATATATATATATATATATATATATATATATAATATATATATATATATATATATATATAATATATATATATATATAATGACTGGTAAAAATGTTTCTGTAACAACAGAATTCCATCTAAGTAAAAGGAGCCCATAAAAACACCAAAATGTAGAGAGAAAAGTACTATATTTCAGAGACTGCTGTCTCTCTCTTCAGGTATATGAATGAGAAAAGTTTACAGAAAAGGTGGTATTTATACCAAGAGATTCGTCCACAAGTAAGCCAATTTAGGTCACCCCCGCTGATAATCTTCCTTTAATCTTCTTAAGCGTTGGTTGAATGAACACTGCGTCGACGATATCTGATATCCAAGCCCCTTTTGAGATGTTCATTACCTGCTTCTCTTTATTAAGGCCGATTCATCATTTGACTCTTGTACCGGCAGTTGCTGCTATAAATTACACATGACATATTCCAGTTTATTCTATGGTTATGTTCATTTATATGGTTGAAAATAGCCGAGTTCTGTTGTCCATACCTAACTGACCGTTGTTTGTGTTGTATTAATCTCTGGGAAGTGATTTACCTGTAAATCCGATGTAAGATTGGTCACAGTCCTGGCATGGGATCTCATATACCCCAGAGTCTTTGGGAGATGTCTTTTGTTGGACGTTAATCAAGGGATTTGGCTAAGGTATTTGGGTAGGTAAATGCAAAAGGGTTGGATTCCCAAGGGTGTGAGTTACTCTCTTAATCATCTCCAGGTGGGGAATTTTATTTTATTGTTGGGTGTGTCTCTGGTCTTGTCTTTAGGGGGTCGGTAGAAAATTACGTTTGCTTTTTGAATTGCTTTTCTCAATTATATGGTCAGGATACTTTAAAGATGAAAGTTGCTTGCGAATTAGTTCAAATTCTTTTTCCAGGAAATCTGGGGAACAAATTCGTAAGGCTCTTAAGAATAGGTTGCTAGCTACACCTATCTTGATAGTAATGTCATGATAGCTAAGTAGTGAATATATGAAAGTGAGAACGTTGGTTTTCTGTATATGGTAAATTGTATTCTGTCGTGTCTCTGATTATTAAAACATCAAGAAAAGGAATTTTGTTATCTGTTTCCCATTCAACTTTAAATTTGATGCTGGGCACTAATGCGTTTAATTTTGAGAGGAATTCATTAAAATTACCCCGCCACTTATTATCCCAAAATGTTAGTATGTCATCCACGTATCTCATCCACAGCATGTTTTTGGGTTTTATTGCATTTATTACTGTAGTTTCAAAGTATTCCATGTACAGATTGGCTAAAATAGGACTTAAAGGACTACCCATACTACACCCGAATTTTTTGCTTGTAGAATGATTCCCCGAATAAAAATACGTTATTAGATGCACATAATTCAACTAACTTTATTATTTTGTCAAGCGCCAAAGGGAAATGATCTGAATAGGGGGATAATTTTTCCCTTAAAAACTGAAGAATGTCCTGTACTGGTACTTTTGTGAATAGGGAGTCTACGTCAAGGCTTAAAAGTTTTATGTTGTGAAGTGGTATATGTGCTTCTCTGAATTTGTGACAAAAGTCTTCCGAATGTTTGATGTGACTGGGAGAAAAAGTGCCTAAAAAAGGAGAAAGGAGGCTAGCTAACCATTTAGAAATTTTGTAATTGAAAGCTCCGGCGCTTGAAACGATGGGTCTGAATGGAAGATTGTCTTTGTGAGTTTTGGGAAGACCATAAAAGTAGGGTAATTTAGGATTAATTACTTTAAATTTCTCTAATAGTTCAATACTCTTTTTGTCTTGGCTAATTAATCTTACTTTCTGAAAAATTCTGTGGGAACGTTCTGGAGGGGATTTTTTCGTCAGTTTTTTTGTTTTTTGTAAGTATTTGTGTCGCTAAGGAGCTTTTACGCAAGTTAAATAACCTAATAGATAATAGCGCATGGAATAATCTTGAACAACAAGACAAAGTTTAAACTATCCTAACACCCCCCTTCCTTACTGTAAATCAACATTTAGTTTTAAATTTATGGCTTATCCTTTGCCCTTATGCCAGACCGCAAAAACAACCTAGACTTCATAGTGGCTTTTGATAAATTCATATCTGACAAAAACTACAGCCGTGAAGAGATATGTTTAATAGGAGTGTTACTAAATGCTTTAACTGACCTTTCATAAGAATATCCTGTTCCCCGCAGATTCATGATAGCCATCCACTCGCTAAAAGAAGTTAGATATTATAA
>NC_087202.1:17026130-17048630 GCF_015104395.2 Macrobrachium nipponense
TTAGTGTCAAACATTACTATAAATAGGTTTCACAGTAGGTTTTAAAGAAGGATGATCGATATTCTACCCTGAACTGACGTTGCCAAACCAACATTAACGAATAATATAGAGCCTGTTTTTACATTCAAGTATAAATTATTAAAGGACCCCTACAGAATCTTTATGGTGTAAAGTTAATGGAAATCTAGAAAGCAACAAACGCTATGATTTTTGAAGCTCCGCCCCTTTCTAGCGTTGCCAAGTGTGGCATTATGAACACTATATGTCCGAAAATTTAAAAAAAAACTGTATCTTAACATTCCTTGCCAAGTGTACATGCCTGCGACATACAAACTCTTGCAATATTCAGCAGTTTCACAGGTGGAAGATATGTGACCTGGGCATCTGCTAATCCAGCACCCTAGTAGAGTTACGTTTGAATACCGTGGCCGTCAGCAGAGGCGTACTAGGTGGAATTTTCAGATATTGTTTTGGATCGAAGCTTTGGGAACACTCTGTCCTGTTTTAATCGGATTTATAGGTGTGCCAAAGGGAGTGTACATTCTTGTGCGCATAGTGAAAAACCGCCAGGTGCGAAGGGCGCTAGCGAAATGTTTTCTTTGTGAAGAGCCAAGGCAAAAGGAAGAGCTAAAATGATCAGGAATTTGGATTCCCTTTTTGGGCTGAAAGGGTGAGCGCTGAACTTAGAAAAGGACTGACCTTTCCACAATGTTTTAACACAGACAATGATTAGCTTTGGAGTGATTATTTCTTTATGATTTTTTAAACATTTGTGTTATGTATTTCTGTGTTATGAACTGAGTGAGTTCGGTTGTTTTTTTTTTTAAAATAGGGGGAAGGTTTCCATTTGTTACAGATGTTTCGAAGGGGCTGGAAACCATGGTTAGTCTTGGCTTGTTAGCCACATAAGAAATGGAATTGGTGACAAGAGAGGCTTTGAAAAGGTATTTTGAAATAGACAAGGAAATAATGTGGAATAATTAGGGGACTTGATGGGGATACGGAAATTAATTCCCACACATTCTGTATTCTTGTAACAATTTAATTTGCTGTTGGGAGATTGTACTTAATGGGATTCATTATCAATCATGAAATACTTTCATCTTAGCTGATTTTGTTGTTAGACTTCCATAATAAACCTTACTTGTGTAAATTAGGGGTTAGATTTACACACACATTTTAGAAGTCAGTTTCTCCAGAGAGATTTATTAATTGTGGGTTTTCTGGCGTCACAACTCCAGGGTCACTGATGCCGTTCTCCAGAGAGAGAGAGAGAGAGAGAGAGAGAGAGAGAGAGAGAGAGAGAGGAGAGAGAGAGAGAGAGAGAGAGAGTCTTCACGCTAAGCAGGGTGACTAGGTAAGGCTCCAGTCCATGTATATGGGGAGTAACCTATATATATATATATATATATATATATATATATATATATATATATATATATATATCTATATATATATATATATATATATATATACATATACATGCGTACAATTAACGCAATTTGAAGCTACGGATTGCTAATTAATTCCTTTTCAGTGATCTTTTACACATACATAATGTACTTCATATATGTACAAAACAATGCAATTAGACATCCAAGTTACCTTCCATACATAATCATTTAACATGATAATTTATTTACCCAACTATACATATTGCAATCTCTTATACATACATTTCACATCTAACACCAATTCTACCTTTTCAATAATACGCATTACACAATTAGATATCCGAGTTACCTTCCAAACGCGCGTACTGACAGCATATACAAAGCCCTTTCTTCCCTACAAGTAATTTACTATGTTTATGTAAATAGTTGATATGTGGACTTCGAGGCAGCATTAGGGTCAAACACGACGAGACTCGTCCTGTCTGGCCTAATCGCCTTTCCATAATCTACCAGCCCACAGCGAGGTCCTCGGAAGCCATTCCCTTGGGAGGCAGCTTACGTAATCGACAGATTCCAGGATATTCCAGCAATGTTCCAGTGCGTCCGTGAGTATCTTTACTGTGAATTATGGTAATCACTGCGTTGTGACCGATTGGTTATTCTCTGTTTTGATCGCGTGGCTTGTTCTTCTCTACGTATATTTAATGAAGTCTTGCTTTTTCTAGTTTCAAGAAAATGGTAGAAGCCACTATTAAACATATTAAACTGAAGTTTGCCTAGGTCTCGTTTAAGACAGACCATGGATAGAGAAAATATTCAGTTCTTGCATTGAAGCTCATCTAAGGCAAAACTTGATAACCGGAGGCACTGTAGCAAACAAACGTACATCAATGATATCCAAATGAGGAATGGTTAATAGATAGGTAGATCATCATTAGAATAAGAGTAGATTAACCTAAGATGGACTTTCACTATAGCATATAAACTAACGACTTTTATATCATTCTTTTGTCAGCCGATAAGATTGATTTGCTTTTGGGTGAAACAGGTGGTCTAAATTTCTGTGAAGACATAATAATAGATAACTGAAAGCAAGCACCTCATTTTTATTTCATACAACAGAGTCATGGTAAAAAGCGGCTACTTTGTTATACATTTATACGCTTTTTCTTTTTGAATATCTCATTCGCATTTCTTTGCTTCGTATCTAACAATTATCAGACTTCAATGAAATGACTATGTTTATTTTATATTACTTTCTAACGCATTGAAATCTTTTATTACTCGATGGACAGTACTCATTATGCTACGAATACCCTTAAATATTGTTTATTTCATTTTTATTTTGCAACAACTGCTTACTCAAGAAGTATAATCCTAGTTTGCTTTGGCCAAATTATCTTATAAACGTCATGATCTGATTTCAGAAGAGGAAAATTGTATATTACCGTATAAAATTTTAGCTGACCCCATTTTATTTCTGAATATATAATATAACCCAAAAGGCATCCTGTGGAAAGGGTACTTAATGCTACTTTTAGCCGCCAGGTAGTTAACCTTCGGATACTACATGTGCAGGTGGGAGGTCATTATAAATATAATTAGACATAATGAAGAAAATTACCTGAGGAGGCTGCGGTAATGAACATTATTATATTCTTTCGTATTTTATTTATTTTTAAGGAAATATATTTGCTTCACAAACGTTCACGGTGTCTTTATAAACTCCAACCAGATATATTTGACTTACGGCTTATAGTGAACAGTATGTTATGAAAAAAATCAAACCTTCCCATCAGGTTCTGGTCTATTCGACTGCCATTAATGTGCTCACATTCGTATATCTTATTTTTGTGAACTCACTCCATTCAGGACGCTCTCCTTCGTTATCCGTAAATAAAGTTTAAAATTTTTGGTTGTTATATAAGAGCCCATAATTGAACAAGTTTCGGACAACCCCTTCCCTACTTTTCAACACTCTATAAGCAATATGATTCTACTTTTCTAGGGCAATCTACAGACCTAGAAGGTAATAAAGGATGGAACTAGGTATACAAGCTATGTTGAATGAAATGTAATTTCCTTGGCAAGCAACCATCATACTTTTGAGGAAAGTATATTTTGCTATAAGAAAAATCGTAAAGAATGTTTGGCAGGAGTAAGAAAAATAGATTAGTGTTAGTGGGATACATACAGGATATCGTAATCAGTTTTAAGTTTGGTAACATACATTAGAAATCATTTTGACGTGAGCTTGGAATTACAGAGAAAAACTAGAGGCTACTGCTGTATCGAATTGAATCAAGAATAAACATATCGGACTGAATTAAGATTAATACTGTCGAACACTTAGTATTTCTAAAATAATTTGTTTGTAATGAGTTTCCGAAATGTGATATTAAGCAAATTCCTTTGTAAAACAATTAAATACTATCTGTCCATTACTGTATGGTAATTTTGGAAAGGAGTAAAATTGATATTCCAACAGGAATTATTGGACGATGTGTGATTAAAACGCAGATAAAAAGATAACAGAACCAATGAGTTCTATTAGTTTCAAAATACATAAAGAGGAAAACTAAGTAGGTTTTTTCTGGGCGCTAGAAAGAAAATTATTAGGACTCCAGAAGTTCAAATTGGTCATTAAATGACAAATACACCAAGTGGAACGAAGATTTGAAAAAATATACATATATATGGGACAGTAAATTTTATCTGAAGGTGGTATAAAAAAAATATTATCTTTTTCCGAAAGTTGAAAATTAGTCATTAAAGATTAATTCATATAAATGATGGTTTGGGGAAACTTTGGCATAATTTGATGATAATGTAAATGACAACCTCTATTGGAAATTATTACCTAAAAATAGTTGCTTACTAATCTTAAACTATTAACTTTATCCCTAAAAATTGCTTTAGATCGCGATGATCTTTTCCCCCCCCCCCCCAGTCATAAGCAAAAAGATAGCGATGAGGGGGGAAGAGAGACGAGAGAGATGAGAGGAGACGAGAGAGAGAGAGAAGAGAGAGAAGAGAGAGAGAGAGTAGAGAGAGAGGAGAGGTAAAAAAACCTAACTTCGTCAAAAGACATACAAAAATGCACAAGTGACGGCCACAATTTTTATATGAAATATTTGAATTTTTGCTGGAACCAGGACGAAGGCATGGGGAGAAGAAAATTATTCATTTCATGATAGAATTTACCAGTGGCATCTCTCTCTCTCTATCCCATAATATACATACACACACGTACACACACACACACACGCACACACACACACACACACACACACACACACACATATATATATATATATATATATATATATATATATATATATATATATATATATATATATATTGTCTCGTGTGTGTGTTTAGAATCTACTGGCCATTTTTACCAGATACATGTGCAATTGCAATGGCCACGATGCACCCATTGCTTCTCGAATTCTTTGCGCTTTTTTGGATACGATTGTCGATGCAAAGCCTTAAAATACAAGTAAGAGAAATATCAGGAAATTAGGATGCGCGGTGGCGGGAAACGAACCCGGGTTACCATAATCACGACGAGGCTATGTATTACCTATATTTATACATAGCATCACGTTTTAAATATTTCGTGATCAAGTTATTCATATATATATATATATATATATTATTATTATATAGATATATATATATATCTATATATTATATATATATATATATAGTATATAATATATATATATATATATATATATAGATATATATATATATAATATATATATATAGATCTACTTATTTATTTATACATATGCATATATACATAGATATTATATATATATATATATATATATATATATATATATATATATATAGTATATATATATATATATTATATACATGCATTCTCTCTCTCTCTCTCTCATCCTCTCTCTCTCTCTCTCTCTCTTTAGAAATGTATTTCATGAACATCAAAGTATCAAACGAGGGTAAGCATGAGTTCAATTCATTTCTGACCTTCTGTTAGTTCCCGACAAAACTGAAGATTTACAGTGATAAAACATAATAAAAGAGAGAGAGAGATGAAGATAGGAGGGTATTGTAGCTATTAAAACTGCATATCTATAGAAATCTTATGGAAACCTGTAAGCAACTCCTTATACGTCCTGTGCGTGTGTATGTGCAATGATGTTTACTAAGCAATTTGGCTGTCAAGCTGGAAACAGGACAGCGATATATATTAGCCTATAATTATGTCTTCATATTCCATGGATAAATGACCAAGACGGGCTTAATTAAGTATGTAATATAAAAAAAAAAATATTTTTAGTATGTTCACAATAGGAACGTCTATTTAAAGTGAAGCGGTGTTTTAATCTCTTTGCAATATAAATTGACAACATATCCCATTCTCCTTGTTATTAAAACATAAACGCTTTTATCATATTTTTCGAGCTCTAATAACACGAGAGACAGAGAGAGAGAGAGAGAGAGAGAGAGAGAGAGAGAGAGAGAGAGCAGAGAGAGAGAGAGAGAGAGAGAGAGAGGCATACTTAAAAATTATTTGCATGTCATTTGCTGCATATACGCAAAAACGTCCATGACAGGTAAAAAGACAATACAAAAAACGATAAGACCTAAAGAAAACCTTTTTTTTACCGGATTGATTCTATTGCCAGTCTGCAGAAATACTAAGAAAGTATGCAGAAAACTAAGAATGCATGCTGGAATTTATATCTTTTATTTCCTGACAGTAAAACAAAAGAAAAATCTTAATTTCATTATTCACATGAAACATATTTACTTCTTTATTTCATTTGTATGAAAAAGTGATTATTTATAAATAGACTTGTTAAATTTTCAGCGTCCACTGGTTTAAAAAAAATTCTTATTTTTCTATTTTTTTCAATTCTTTCATATTACATATTGGATAGAAGAAATCAATTTGGTTTTAAAGTATTTTGACATTAATACGTTTCTTATGGCCAAGATTTGTAATTTTCGTCCTAATATATATATATATATATATATATATAATATATATATATATATTATATATATATCTATATATATATAATAATGGATATCAATTGAGGAACTATCAAATTAATTAGGGTACTCAGCCAACTGAGGCGAAAAAATTTAATTTGTCACAATGCCCCATAGCGGGACAATACCGCTAAAAAGAAAAATGGACGGCAGGTCTTTACCTTTCTTTTATGGTATGTTCGCAACGAAACCAACTGTTTAATAATCAATTATAAGTATTATTGTGAAAATGCGGTGCCAAGTATAAAAAAGTCCAGAAATGCTAACCATCTCGAGTTCGTTTGTTTACCGGTAAAAAAATTTGTTTTTTTTTTTTATTTTTGCTTTAATTCACAACATGGGTTTCAAGCTACGAAAACCTCTAACCAAAAACTATCACATAATTTTATTATTATTATTAATATATAATATTAAACCAGTATGGCCAGATTAAAAGCGAAGTTTATATGGATATAAATAAATATATTATAATAATTATCTATATATATATCTAGATTATATATATATATAATATTATATATATATATATGTATAATCACTATATTTTTATTTTTTATATACTACACACCACACACCACACACACACTACACCACATATGTATATATATTAATATATATATATATTTATATATATATAATTATAATATATATATATATATATACGTATTATATATATATTATATATGTATATATACATATTATAATATATATCATATTATATATATGTATATATATATATAATATATAATATATATGTTTACTATACATCTATATATGGTATATATCCAATATATATATATATTTGATTTATAATATTATATATATTATCTCTTAATACTTTATACATATATATTATCTATATAATATATAATATATATATATATATATATAGCTATATTATATCTATAAATGTTATATATAATTATATTATAATATAATATATATATATATATAATATAATATATATATTTGTATATATACATATATATCTAAATATAAATATAATATCTATATATCAAAATATATATATCTATACATATTATTACCTATCCATCTATAGATATATAGTATATTATATATCTATATTATATCTCTCTCTATACATTCTATATACTATATAGCTGTTAATACTATAACTCTATTCAAGTATATATTACCATCATCTATCTATCTATATTATATATTATCTATATATATTATATGTCGGTATTATATATCTATATATAATATATATCTCTTATATATATATATAATATATCTATGTCTCATATATTTTATACTTTTAATACTTATATACCTATGGTGTGTACTATAACTAATATATAATATATATATATATATATAATCTTTATATTATATATCTTATATTATTTATATATATAAATATCTATTATATATATAAATATATATAATTCTAATATATATTGTCTATGCTATAGTGTATCATCTCTACTAATATATAATTCATAATATATATATATCTATATCTTATATATATAAGATATATCATATATATATGTATACATCGTCTATATATATATATATATATTATAATCATATTATAAATATTAAATGTCAAATATATCTATATAAATACATATATATTTATCATATATGTATATATATATGTTATATATATATATATATACTATATATATCTATATATATTCATCTTCATATATATCTATATCTATATTATCTTATATATAATATATTATATCTATCTATATATTATATTCTACTATCTTATATATATGTAGTATTATATATATATCTTATTTGTATATATATATATATTTATACTTATATACATTAGATGTATCTAAATAGCTAATATATATATCTAATCTATTATCATATATATTATATAATATCTATTATATTATATTAATATATATTATTATCGATTAATATCATATATAGTATATATATATATATTATGTATATTCTATGTATATAAGTTCTATATTATATATATATATATATATATCTATAACTATATTATATAGAATATATATTATATAAAATATATATATATATATATAGCTTATATATATATTTATACTTAATATCATATATGTACTATTATATATATATAATATAATTATATATAACTCTTAATATATATATATTATTATATATATATATATATATATATATAATCTATATATGATATTCTTATATATATATATATTGTATATAGGTCTATAATGAATATATATATATTATATATATGTATATCATATCTAATATCTAATATATATATATATATCTGTTCATATCCCGTCTCTATCATCACTATATATATCTCTCTCTAATATATCTATATATTATATCATCTATATTGATTAACTTTATATACCATCTAATGTATCTATATATCTATATATCTCTTATATCTATATTATATTATTATATCTATATATCTATCTATCTATATATATATATATATATATATATATATATATGTACTATATCATATGTATAGTTAGTATTATAAGTATATCTATATAATATATCTCTATATATATCTAATATCTACTCTATCTACTAATATATATATTATATATATAAGTATGAAATATATTATATATATATAATATATATATATATTATCTAATATCCTATATAATATATATATAAAATAAAATATATAAATGTGTATATTACATATATTATATATATCTATTATTATATCATTCTAATATCACTATTATTATATTCTATATATATATAATACTAATATATATATATATAGTGAACTAATATATATATTCTATCTATATTATAGATCTATTATATTATTATCTATATATATATAATCGTATATATATACCATATATCTTATATATATAAAATATCTATATATTAATATACTATATATATATCTAGATATAATTATCTCATATATATAGATATTATATATCTAATATAATCTATACATATATATATTATATTATATAATTATATATATATATATAATGATATATATATATATCTATAAAAAAGTGATTATTATATTATAGTATATTAAATTTTTAAATAATCTCCTATTATCTATATATATATAATAATATAATATAATTTATCTCTATATATATTATAATATATATCTTATGTAATATATATTATATTATATATATTATATATATATAATTAATATATATCTTCTAGATATCTTATCCTTATTTAATACTTATATACATATATGGTATTATATATTAATATTAAATATTATATATATATATATATATTATATATATATTCTATATAATGATATTATCTATAGTCTATCATATATATATATATATACGTTATATTATATATTAATATATTATTATATAATATTATATATATATGCTATATATATATTATATATTTTATTTAGAAACTTATATTACCATATATGTATATAATATATTATCTTAATACTATATATATATATATTATATTTAATTATATTATAATCTATCTTCTATTATATATATATTATATATTAATTGGTATATATCTTGTATTAAGGTGTCTTATTCTAATCTATATATATTATATCTTATATATAATATAGATATATATTATATTATTTATTTAATAGCTTATATCATATATTGTATATATAATATATATATATCATATTATATGGTCATCTATATCTATATATCTATATATAATATATCTATATTATTAGATATCTATATATATATAAGATATATATATTATATCTATATCACTATCCTGTTACTATATAAATATCGCTTATACTATATATCATATATATATATATATGATAGATTATATATATATATAATATAATATACGTAATATATATATATATTCTATATATATAATATATATTATATATATATAATAATATATATATATAATATATATCTATATATTATTAATATATATAATTTTATCACTTATTACTATATATTGTATATAATTATATGATTCTATATATTATAGTAAATATGATTATATATGTGTTAATATTTGATATAATAAGTATAATATATAATATAATATCTATGATCTATATATATAATCTAGATATATATATATATATATATATATATATATTAAGTATAAAGTATAATATTGTAGATTATATAGTATATATACTAATTAATCATATGATCTATCTCTAATATAGTCATATGTATATATACTATATATATATATATATATCTATAGATTATCCCTATAATATCTATCTATATCTATCTATCTCTAATTATATTAATATATATATATAATATTATATAAAACTTGGTTTTACTCTGGTTAACTGTTACAATGGTTAATTAATCAATCTTAATCAAAAAATCAAAATTTTGTGATAGTATTTGGTTAGGCGGTTTTTCGTAGTTTAAACCCGCTATTGGTGAATTAAAGCAAAATAAATATATATATAATATTCTTAATAGTATATATATAATATATATATATCTATATATCTATATATATATATAATATATATTATATATATAATAATAATTTAGTTGTGTGTGTATGAGTGGTAATTTATAAATAAACCAAAATCTCCCAGGGGAGTAATTACCCTCTCAAATACCTGATGCACGTTAAACCAGTAACACACGAAATGTCATCGCCAACAGACATTGACTATTCTCAACTACTAAGCAATATATAATTCGAGACGGACTTGTAAGCGACAAGTCTGTGATTTAGGCCATCATAAATTTAATGATTGCAAATTTGGAAACGCATGAAGACTCTATTAAGGGGATTCAGATAAAAAAGAAAACCAATATTAAATGGAAAATATATTCTTTATTAGGTTGTAAAACTTACGACGTTGCTTTGGAACGTCTACGGATGAATGCAGAAATGCCTTATGTAAATGGGTTTGGGTTTTAGGGTTTGCTACTGTAAAAGATTTTTCATGACCTGCTAATTACATTACCTTAGCTGGTGAATTCCGTTTCATTAACCGCTTTCTGTCTCCTAGGTTCCATGATAATATCACCCACCACAGCATCATATTAAGTTCCATCAATGATATAAGCAAGATGTAGGCCTTGACTGGTGTATAAAAGCATTTGACATTTACTTTTCATGGCATAATTTTGAATCAAGCTCTAGTATCAGTCAGCCCTTCAGGGTATAATTTGTTTTTCTCTGATAGAAAATATTTTTTCCAAAGGGGATAATATCAACAGTCGAATACATTTGTAATAATAATGAAATACAATTACTTTTTTAAATATAACGAAACCAAAAAATTTGCAAATCTCTCAACATAGCAACAATGTCAATATAAATCTATCACGCTCAACCATTATAATATATATATTATATATATATATATATATTATATAACTATATATATTATATATATATATATTATAGATACCATACATACATCATGGATAGCACATACATCCTTTACATATATTAGTTAACATACAATGCACCACATCCCTCTCCATAATATATATACACACACACACACACACCCACCACACACACACACCACACAGACACACACACCCCACACACACACCCACATATATATATATATATATATATATATATATTATATTATATATATATATAATATGGTATATATATATGAATTTGTTTGTACATATATGGCTTAAGATGGATAGAAACAGACAGATATAAGATATGTATTTTCCAGGACAACATAAATAATCATAATTTGTTTATTACAATAATACGTTGTATCCTATAAAAAAAGTCGGCTATAATAGAAGTATTCTCAATAATGGCTTTTGAAAAAATATTGTATGATGTATTTTATAAACCAGAACTAAAAAATGTGACCCTAATAAAAACATAACGTAAAAAAAGAAACCATCCCAATGGTCTTAGGATGATTTTTAATCATTTAATATCCGGATTATTTCATGAACATTTTTCTCTTTTATTGCACCACAGAAAAGGTCACAAAAATTATCCAGCTTAGATGGCCATTCCCCCCCCCACCCCCCCCTTTTTTCGTTTTTATTATAAGATCCATTATTTCTCATTAAATAGCAACAACCTCGGCTTCGATATAATATTATATATATAATATTATATATGATTATATATATAGTATCATCTATATTATATATATATCTATATATTATATGTATTCTTATATATATATCATATATATATGTATATTATATATATGATATATATATATATATCTATCTATATAGATATATAATATTATATATATATATATCTATCTATATATGATCTATATAATAATATATATATTATATCGATATATATATATATATCTCATCGATATAAATATATATATATATTACTAAATATATAAATAGATAGATAATAGATAGCTTCGATATATCTAATATTCTAATACACACCATATTTGTATTATATATGTTCATCATAATAACTATATATCTATAAATTTATATCTTTATATATATATAATCTATATATATATATATAATTATATTATTATATCTTAAATTAAATTTTATAATATAATCTAGTATAAATAAAATATAATATAAATTAAATAAATGTTATCATATGTTTATATAATATTTATTATATATATTAATATGTCTACATATATATGTGTGTGTATATAATGTGTAAATATATGTATATATACCGTGAATATATAAGTTATTTATTTCATTTCTCTATAAAGACTCTATGAACAAACACGGCTATAATCACTTTTAGATCATGTTGTACTGTACTGGAAATTTTATTTGTCTATTATAACACCAAGTAATTTTCCTACATGAATTACCGATGTCCCACCACCTTCTATTATTTTTGTCTGTCAGTAAAATTGCCGCATTGATTCCGATAATTATTTACCTAACGCTCATTGCAATGGTCCTTCCTGATAACCACACACCACCGCACACACACACACACACACACCCACACACACCACCACACATATATAATATTATATATTATTATATATATCTATATATATATATAATAATAATATGTTATAATATATATTATATTATTATATTCATATTGGTATATTATATATAATATATATTATTATATATATTATATATACAGCTGGGTATCTATCTATATATACATAATATTAATATATTATATATATATATATATTTGAAAACAATGGACGTTTGGAACAGAAAGACCATCAAAATTTTGTATGAAAAATGCATGATTATTATAACAATAATATTAGTACATTATCTTATAATGAGCCACATTCTGAATAGTTAAACTCGCGTTAACAGAGGCAACGCGTCCTTTATTGCTTTAAGAAGGTAAATTTCTCTTTCGAACTAAGGTTTTAGGGAATATGAGAGCAAGTCCTGTTGCAAATGGTTCATTAGTTTCAATTTATAAACTGATAAATCCACTTTTAATCTTCAGGGTGTATCTTCCACTCCATACTCCTTTGTAATTATATCTTGTATTTTAGACTTTGTGACTAACAATTATTAACAAATATAATAAGTTAATCAAACAAAAACTTCTTTCAGTTTTGTTCTTCTAAAGATTGAAAAGAACCCCAACAAATTCAATTTGTAACTTGTTTACTTGCTAAGTTATTTACATTTAGTTTTTACTCCCCAACTCGAGTACTTTCAGGACCCTTTTCTGTTGGCCTATTCTCAAGGAGGATGTTTTGGGTGGTATGTTACCTGGGTCCAGGCCCAGCCAGCCACCTTCTGGAACTTTCTTCTCCCTGCTGGTCTGTCATTTATAAACATGACAGCACAGTCGAGAAGAAGTTCCCAGAAGACTGCTTGGGCCTTGACCCAGGCTAACATCCCAAACATTCCTCTTTGAGAATGGGCCCACAGAAGGGCCTTGAAAGTACTCGAGTGTGGGAGTAAAACTAAATGGTAAATACTTAGAAAGTAACACGGTTACAAATTGCAATTTGTTGGGTTTCTTTTTGGCAATAATATAATAATAATAATAATAAAATAAATCTAATAATAATAATAATAATATTTTTTTGTTAAAGATGAATGGCCAGCATCAAGTGGAATTGACTTTTATATGTGGTCTTTTTCAATTCGTTCTTATTATTCTCTTCTCATCATGGGCCTTGGAGTTCATTTGCTAATAGCTGGCCGATTGTTTCATATCTTTGGTTAAAAAAAATTTTTGTTTTCTAAAAATACTATTTATTGGTTATGATTGAACAAAAGTGGTTAACAATCTTAGTAATTAAGGAATTCCCAACGTTTCCAACCGTATCAATCGGGTTCATTTTCCAAGGTAAAAAAAAAAAAAGGAAAGGTGAGCGTGAACTGATTGGAATGGGGTCAGTTCGGCGTATTTTATTGTGTCCCAGGTGCTCTGTCTTGATGGTCGCTGCGTTTTTTCATTGGCTGAACAGAAGGATTAAGTCCCTGAGTTCAAGCCAGTCTTGCAGAGGTGGTAAGCTTGCCCAACTGGCTCTTCTCGCGTGCGGACCGCTGGGAGACTGGGGAGCAATAGTATTGGGCAGGGGCCCACCTGAGTTGGTCCGTTTCGATTGGCGGCTCTATGGTTGCCCGGCGTCGGGCAGCGCCCTAAAACGTGCCACCGTCGGGAGGATGGAAGTCCTCTTGAGTGGTGTTTTTAAGGCCTGGGTCCCCTCCTTCCTTCCCGATGTGGTAGGGCCTCTAAGAGGCGGAGGCGACGGTGGTCCTGCTGCCTTATCGCATAATAACCAATTATTAGGCAATAATGTCCTTGCCGCGTTATCCTGGGTATTGTGGACGTTTTTTTGCATGAATTTGATGGATGGCGCCTTCCTGAGTCGTGGGGCAGGATATCCCTTTCATTGGAAAATCGCAATCGTTGTCAATACCAATGTCGGCGCCGGGGTCCATTATTCCCGGTACAGGGCCATTTTGTATTGGTAGAACAACGTTAGTTTTCTTGCGAGGGTCCTGCATCACCAGGGGCCTGGGATTTTTTTTGATTTTTCAATCAGAGCCCCACTGGTCCTTCTTGCTTTTTATCGTAAATTGATCAATTTTACTTTTTTTGCTTTTCATAGTAAATGAAATTCAATTTTGTTACTTTTTTTTCGGCAGGGTCCGTGGGGGAGACCATTCCTTTCGATGATGTTGACGAACGGCTTCGCTCATCCTCTTTGTATTGTCTTGTTGAAATACCTCCCATTGTCAAAAGGATAGGTGACGTCTTCAAGGGCGGACGGGGCGGAGGGCTCCTTGCTGGTACCACTTTATCGATGTTTCTGGCCGAATGGCTTTTTCGGGATGGGGTCCCGGGTTGAATAACCCGTTGTTTAATTAAGAACTTGGGCAACACGTTCTAATTCAGTTGGTGCGTTGTCCTTCCACGAAGAAGTTGCAGGGTGTGAGGAGCTCCTCTTGATGAAGGCCGCTGATTGCAGGGTGCGTTTGTAATCTTCTTCTGGACACTCGCTCTCGCCGTTTCAGGCACATTCGCCCATGGTTCGTGGGTTTTCGATAACACTTTGTGTTTACGAAAGCGTTTCTTTCTTGGTTGCCCCGACGAGAACGTCCAAGGAAGGGGAGGCGGACGGTCACGGCCAATGCTCGATGGTGAAGTTTGAGTCCTGCTGTGGTGTCGTGGAAAGGCGTTTGTCGGGCAGGCGCCTCTATTTCTTTCCACCGTGTTGGCACTGATGAAGGTGTCGGTCAATTAGATCGACGTACATAAGGACGGTTTCCTCGATGGTGGGCGAATTACCCGAACGTTCCCACAGTTAACCCATGTAGAAGTTCGCGAAAAGTACTCCGCGGGGAGAACCCATCGCTACGCCGGTCCTTTTTTGGCGTGTACATTATGGCCTCTGGTGGGTAGGGAAAGGTGGGGCCCTTTTCGTACATATTTCCAAGGAATTTTTTGGAGGGCCATGCTCAGGGATGGTTTAATCGGGGTGGGCGTGGAGTCGTCTCTGTATAACACGATCCAGAATTTATCTGGAATTGTTTCATCCCACGGGAACGTTCGTGAACCAGGGACTTCCACGTCCATCGATGCAATTAACTCCTCCGGACGGTGTCGTTTTTCAAAGGGCTTCTATAAACTCGGCAGAGGACTTCAAACTGTGGTCATCCTGGAATGTAAGAGTCAAAATAGCATTCAATTTCCTTCTTCGCAAGCTGGTATGTCCGGCGTGGAAAAAATTTTTTTGGCTAATGATGGGGTCGTAACGGGTTCCCCTGGTTTATGGGTTTAACTTAACAGTCCCCGTATAATAGCCAAGGTCGTAGTCCCCTACGATCGGCAAGCAAGTGAAGGGCATTGGAAGCCTGCATTGACAGTTCTCAATAATCCTATTGGCCTCACGTTTTAATGTCATCTACCGGGTTCTTAGTAATTCCTCCTGGAATTTGCTGCTGTCTGACCAGTATCTCATCCAACTTGTGGTGGTATTCCCTCAGTGCGGATGAGTAACAAATGTCAGCGGTTTTGTAATCTCCGCCCGACGGACGGTGACATCCTCATTTCGCTCCGGAGTTTCTTTGGCCCACCCCTGCCTTCCCCTCAGGCTCCTGTCGATCTATCCGTCACTCTTGGTAATCAACCCCGCGTTCCCACGTGAGGGCCTCGGCCTAGAGGAGGGGCTGCAGGTGCGTCCCGTGGTTCGTTATTGGTGTCTTTGATCTTCATGCTTGTGTAATGGTTGTCCAGCATGGTACTCGATCTCAAGGCGTTTCTCCATGGGCCTCGGTCGGGTAGAGAAATGGCAGGTTTGAGTTCCCCATACGCAGAAGTTCTGTCCTTGTTCGGGCGGTTAAGGTTACATAGTCCGGTCAAATTAATTATTATCGGGCCAATAAATACCGCCGAACGACCCCATTCCCTCCCTCCCAACGTTTTTACGTTAACGTCCATCCTTGCGCAATACCTATTGGCCCATTACCATAATCTGATTCAGCTCTCTTTTTGTTGACTCAAGACGATGGCAGGCAGAATCGGCCCGTCCTCTCCTGGCTCCCAGCAAGGGGAAGCCGCCCCTTCCCATCGACGATCAGGGTGCTTCCAGAAAGTCCAAGAAGAAGCGGAAAAAAACCCAACCCTAAATAATGTCATCGACCCTTCCTAAAACCTTTGACGCCATCCAGCACCTTACCATACGAACTCAGGCAACTCCCTAAATTCAAAGCAACATTCCCAAAGAACACCAGACATCGTATGTCGGCCCGTCCTAGGCACTTGAAGAAAAAATACCCTAAAAGCACAACTCCAAGCCCCCGCCGAATCTGAAAGGGGAATTCATTATTGTACCCCGAAGGACTCAAACGAGTCGGCAGACCTCCTGAAGAAACGCTCCTCTATGCCCTCCTTTTGGACCCTGCTTGGAAGAAGTTCATCGAAAGTCAATGATCTGCAAAGTCCCCCTAAATACTGTCACTTTTATTGAACGGTATTCTCGGAAGTACCATGGCATATTGACTGCTTCCACGTTGCAAAGTGAAAAACAGAGATGGTACTGAAGAAGAAACCCCTCAAAAAGTCGAAGCTACGTTTAGAGGCCAAAATTCCATACTTCATCAGCCTTTGGGATTCCTCGGAAACTACAATACCCGAAGCCTTTAATCCCCGAACCTCTCAGGTGTTTCAAGTGCCAGAGGTTTGGGTGGCATCACAGGATGGAGGTGCAACGGACCATCATTTGATTCTTTGTGAATCTGCAGCCATAAGCATGAGACCGATGTTTGCCTCCGCATCAACAAATTCAAAGCAAAAGGCCACACCGTTGCCCAGTCCGATTGCCCAAATTGGCCATCAGTCTCATCATTGCATGGTTTTCAAGGGGTGCCCACTGTCAATACTGGAAAAAATCTGGAAGGAATTGAAGGGGCCTTTCCCCCCGCCCAAAAAAAAAAAAGCCCGCAGGGACCTCGAGAACGACAACCATCGCCCTCAAGACGACCACCATCTGAACCTCGTATTGATCCACGAACTAATCGACCACCTCCACACAGCTCTTCAACCTTCCCCTGCAGAAACCCAAACCTCGTCACTACATCCCAAACCCCTCATCTTTTCCTTCCCTACAACCTCCAGTTCCCAAACCCCTTCCAACCCCCCCGACCCTAAGGTTATTCCCTCAACCCCTCAGTCAATTCCCCCAACCCCTCAGGATACCCCCCCAGCCTTCGCATCGCCGACGACGTCGACTCCTGCTCGTGTTGAAGCAGGAACTCAGACAGAAGAAGAAGCTACGATCGAAGAAATGGAAATCCAGACACCTGCTATAGCTCCCATTTTTGCACAAGGAAATGGGAACACAAACGGAGGAGTTCCCAGTTAAAAAAGACATGGATGTCCAGACCGGCAAAGCAAAACTCAAATCCGTCGCCTCTGGAAGTGAATTCCGCTTCGTAGGGGAACAGGGGATAAACAAGCTCCTGATGACCTATGACGAATTCATGCCTTCATTCATAGAGCTCTATCCGACAAGCATTACACTTTCAACGACCGACTGTTTACAGAGATCTTCCAGGAAGCCCTCAACTTCGAGATCTCTCTCCCTGATGATTTCCTCCAATCTGAATTTCGATTCAGAACTCCACAAAGGCCCATTCTGCAATAGAACGATCATCAACTGGTCTCTGAGCTCGTCCACGTTCTGTTGGACCTAGAGATCAGTTTCCAGATGACCTCCTTCGAGAAAAGTGCTGTTTATAGCATTAACTGCTTTTTTCTTTTTCTTTTACTTAACAACCCTCCTTTCCCCTCCGTTTTTCGGCCGCCTCACGTCTAACGACCGAATATTTCAACTGTCACTCTAACTACCGCTTAGCTGTTGTTTACTTTTGTTTTGCTTTCTCTAAAACTCATAATATTTCGTTTTTCTCTCGCCGAATCTCTATTACTAACGATCGGCGCTGTTTATTCTATTGTCGTTAAGTGAAATATGGTACTTGAACTCCATAGATTAATGTGCTTTTTTTTTCCGTTTTTCTACGACTATAAATTTTTCGTTTTCCTTACTGGCTATCTCTGACTCGCCAGGACTCGCTACTATCGATCTTTATCTCCTACTAATGGGGTACCTTGGGGTTTAAAGGGGTTTGTAACCTTGCCTGTTCACCTTTCCTTTCCTTTTCAAATCATACCATTTCACGTGCATAACCCATAGAATCATAAATAAAGGCTCACCTCATATCCTTAAAAATCACCTTTCCACATCCAAAAAATTCAAATGACCTACGGGCTGCTCTATGAGCAAGAGCTCGTGCTGGCATAAAGCCAGCTTAATCTTCAACAACAACAACCCATTCCAATCAGTTCACGCTCACCTTTCCTTGAAAATGAACCGATGATACGGTTGGAAACGTTGGAATTCCATTACTAAGATTTGTTAATCACTTTTGTTATCATAACAATAAATTAGTATTTTTTAGAAAACATTTCTTTAACCAAGATATGAACATCGGCCAGCTATTAGCAAATATCAGCCCTGATGAGAAGAGAATAATAAGAAGAATTGAAAAGACCATATATAAAATCAATTCCACTGATGCTGCCATCATCTTTAACAAAACATGTTTAAGAGAGGGTCTCCTACCTTCAAATAATAATAATAATAATAATAAATAATATCTTGGTCGAGGATCCTCTTTTAGACAAATTCCACTCAATAAAATGCAGAATTAAGCGATTTGATATTATATATAATGTATACAATAAATCCGCTTACTTCTGCAATTTACTTAATAATAACAATAACAATAATAATAATAATAATAATAATAATAATAATAATAATAATAATAGTCTTATTGAAAGATACTGCTGCATCATCTGCATTCAACTTGTAAATAGTCTTCTCTATTTTCTAATAATAGCTTTCTCTCTGCTAATCGCCAGTTGTCAATAAGACTTGTTTGAAAGAGGGTCTCCTGCCA
The DNA here is from genome assembly GCF_015104395.2 of Macrobrachium nipponense. Classification (NCBI taxonomy): domain Eukaryota; kingdom Metazoa; phylum Arthropoda; class Malacostraca; order Decapoda; family Palaemonidae; genus Macrobrachium; species Macrobrachium nipponense. The sequence goes on from NC_087202.1 coordinate 17,046,430, forward strand.
ATATAAATAATAATAATAATAATAATAATCCAGTTATGAAGAATAATTTCAAAGTGGCAGTTTCAAGAAATTAAGACTTTAATAGGTAAAGTCTAATATATATATATATATATATATATATATATATATATATATATATATATATATATATATATATATATATATATATCTATATATATATGTATAGTAGTATATATTTATATATTTACTTATCAAGTTGATTCTTTATTTGCAAATGTACTGGAAACAGCAATGATTCAATTTTGTTGAGAGCGTAAACATGATAGCGTAATTCAATTATTAAGTACCCGACTACTTCCATAATTCATTTCAATGGTTAATATTTTTCAATAAAGTAAGAACGCTAATAAGTCATAAATAAGACGCTGCGGATTTTAAACGAAAAATAACTGCGAAGGCTTTCTCGATTTGAAATGAACGAAAATGATACTCCCTATTAAAGTCTTCATTTCTTGAAACTGCCACTCTGTAATTATTCTTCATAACAAGATTTATTATTATATTATTTATTTTTTTTTTTTTTATTTTTTTTTTTTTTTGTTTTTTTTTTTTTGCTCTATCACAGTCCCTCTAATTTCGACTGGGTGGTATTTATAGTGTGGGGTTCCGGGTTGCCTCCTGCCTCCTTAGGAGTCCATCACTTTTCTTACTATGTGTGCCGTTTCTAGGATCACACACTTCTGCATGAGACCTGGAGCTACTTCAGCCTCTAGTTTTTCTAGATTCCTTTTCAGGGATCTTGGGATCGTGCCTAGTGCTCCTATGATTATGGGTACGATTTCACTGGCATATCCCATATCCTTCTTATTTCTATTTTCAGATCTTGATACTTATCCATTTTTTTCCCTCTCTTTCTCTTCAACTCTGGTGTCCCATGGTATTGCGACATCAATGAGTGATACTTTCTTCTTGATTTTGTCAATCAACGTCACGTCTGTCTATTTGCACGTATCACCCTATCCGTTCTGATACCATAGTCCCAGAGGATCTTTGCCTGATCGTTTTCTATCACTCCCTCAGGTGGTGCTCGTACCACTTATTCTGCAAGGTAGCTGATGTTTCTTGCACAGGCTCCAGTGGAGGGCTTTTGCCACTGAATCATGCCTCTTTTTGTACTGGTTCTGTGCAAGTGCCGGGCATTCACTTGCTATGTGGTTTATGGTTTCATTTTTCGTATTGCACTTCCTACATATGGGAGAGATGTTATTTCCAGTCTATCGTACTTTGAACATATCTGGTTCTTAGGGCCTGATCTTGTGCCGCTGTTATCATTCCTTCAGTTTCCTTCTTTAGCTCTCCCCTCTGTAGCCATTGCCAATTGTCATCGCTGGCTAGTTCTTTAGTCTGTCTCATGTATTGTCCGTGCATTGGTTTGTTGTGCCAGTCCTCTGTTCTCTCTGTCTTTCCTCCTGTCTCTGTATATTTCTGGGTCTTCGTCTACTTTTATTAGTCCTTCTTCCCATGCACTCTTTAGCCACTCGTCTTCACTGGTTTTCAGATATTGCCCCAGTGCTCTGTTTCAATGTTGACGCAGTCCTCTATACTTAGTAGTCCTCTCTCCTTCCTTCCTTTCTGTTATGTATAGTCTGTCCGTATTTGCTCTTGGGTGTAGTGCTTTGTGTATTGTCATTTGTTTCCTGGTTTTCTGATCTATGCTGCGGAGTTCTGCCTTCGTCCATTCCACTATTCCTGCGCTGTATCTGATTACTGGCACTGCCCATGTATGGCTTTTATCATATTTCCTCCATTGAGTTTTGACTTGAGTATCGCCTTGAGTCTCTGATATATTCTTTCCTGATCGTGTCCTTCATCTCTTGGGTTTTATATCTCCTCCTTCCATTATTCCCAGGTATTTGTATCCTGTCTCATCTATGTGTTTGATGTTGCTCCCATCTGGTAGCTTTATCCCTTCAGTTCTCGTTACTTTGCCTTTTTGTATGTTGACTAAGGCGCATTTTTCTATTCCAAACTCCATTCTGATGTCCCCAGATACAATCCTTACAGTCTGGATTAGGGTATCTATTCCTTGATGCTCTTACCATACAGCTTGATGTCGTCATGAACATCAGATGGTTGATTTTGTTGCCTCTTTTCTTGAGTTGGTACCCGGCATCCATCTTCTGTAGTACTTTGTCATGGGAATCATGGCTACTACGAAGAGTAGTGGGGACAGTGAGTCG
>NC_087202.1:17053630-17061130 GCF_015104395.2 Macrobrachium nipponense
ATATCGTTCTGCCAGTATGTTTGCAAATTTCCTTTTTTCATTCGTTAATCTCCCTTCAATTCTCAGAGGGCCTATTTCTATTCTTCTTTTTATTCATCTTCTTCGCATATGAGTATATAGCTTGGGGTTTTGCTTGATATTTAATAGGGTTTTTTCTTCCAAGTCCCCGTTTTTCATTTTCTTTTGATTGTATAATCTTTTGTCTGCATTTTCTATCTTACTTTTTAGTTCTATAACTTTCATGCATTTTTTTCTTTTGCAGACCTTTTTTCCACTTTCTGATTTTCTGGAACAAGATCCTTCTGTCTCTTGGTATGCATGAATGATGTTTACTTTTCTTCTTCGGTATATATTTTTCCACTATTTTCTCCAATATTTTATATAATATCTCCGTATTTACCCTTATGTCATCACTTACGAAAATGTTATCCCAATCTTTGTTTAATTCTTCATTAATTTCTGACCATTTTATATTTTTACCTGTAGAATTGTTGTATTTTCCATATCCTTCCCACTTTTCATTTCTTGCTTATCTCTATTTTTCACTTGCTTTGGAATGAACTGTTAATTCTATGACATTATGGTCTGAAATATTCGCATTATAAACTATTATTTCTTTAACATAATTCATCTCGTCACAAATACTAGGTCTAAAGTATTTTCCTTTCTTGTTGGCAGGTGATTTATTTGTTGAATGTTTGTATTCTAGTAGCATATCTAATAGCTTTTCAAATTGCCTCTTACTTCTGCACTACTATTACTCTCTTTTTTTATATGTATAAGTACAACCACAATCTCCTATTCGTTCTTTCCATTCTAAGAAAGGAAAGTTGAAGTCACCAGATAGGAGAATAGTCCAGTCCTTGTGATTTCTACATATATCATCCAATTTTCAATTATTAAGTCAAACTCTTCAGTATTAGGAGGTCTATATTTACTATGTTAATCAATTTTTCAGATTCAAATTCTACCTCCGCTATTAGTTCACATTCTGAGTTATATATTTCTCATATATTGTTCCTTGTTTTTTGTCTTTCCATATATTGCGGTTCCCCCTTGATTCCTATTTTTTCTATCTGATCTATAGTTTGGAACCCTTTTATTTGATCATCATTCCAGTCTCTTGGGAATACCAGGTTTCACTTATATTCATTATATCTATTTTCTTTTTTCATTTTGTTGGGTTAGTTCTTCTAAGTACTCTATTTTTCTTTTGAGTTACTCGTAACTAAACCCTGCGCATTCATCACTATGATGGTTTGCGTGTTTTCTCCTTCATTTAATACTGGTAGTAATAAGGATTTTCCCATGTCTCTTTCCTGTTTATGTGGTATGTTGTTCTTTTTTCATTTCCAGAAATTCTGACATTAAAAAATCCAACTTTTCCATATATGTTGATCTTCCTTCATCATAATATTCATTTTGTGTCTGAATCTGCAATTTTCTCCGTTTCTGCATATCCTCTTGCATAATAAATACAGTTATTATCTCTTGAGTAGAATTTCGGAGCTGATGCTTTGAAATTTTTTGCTGACACCTCTGCATATCTCATTGGTGGTTTGCTTTTCTCTTTTACCTGATATTCTTGATTTCTCTCTTTATTTGTTTCTTCTTATTTTGGATTTTATTACTTGGTTGGTTATTTATTTGATTATGATTCATGGCTACAGGGTGCATATATTTGCATTTTTTGTCGAACTTACATCCTTTTCCTTCTTTTATTTTAAAGGTTTTTACATATTTTTGGATGGCAGATCTCTGCAATCATCCCCATATCCATCTAAGTATGCACATTTACCATATATTTCATAGTTTTGACTATCTTAGGATGTTTGTAGTAACATCTTTCTCCAAATTTGCAATTCCCTCTTTTCAAAAGGTTGCAGATTTTGTCTTTCTTGTCTATTTTTTCCTCTTTCCCGTCATTGTATAGATCTGGGTAGAGCCTCTTCGGGATTTGCTTTTTCTGTTGTCATATCGTAATTTATTTCTTCGTAGGTATGCTGCTTTATTGCCTCATATGTAGTATCAATGAGTATCTCTGCATCCATACTTTTTATCTTGTTCTTTGTTTTCCTTATTTTTTTCTGTCATTTCATTTTTGTTTTACTTCTCTTCCGTTTTCCTCTTCTTCTTTTTCTTCTTCTTTTCTCTCTTCCTCTTCTTTCTTCATCCTCAACTATTTGTACATTCAATCTTGATTTAATAACATTGTCCTATCCATGATAGACATGTTGAACACAAAAATTCTTGTATCTTTTCTCAAATCTTGTATTACCTCAGCACACTGTGGATGGGTCGGAATGTTGCATGCAGCACATTTTCTGATTAGGTTTTGTGGATTGACTATGCTATACCAAACCTTACACAGTTTGCATGCTTTTGGCATTCTTTTTCCTAATGCATCAATTAGGATATTCACAAGATTCACCTTATTCATTTTCTTTGTCGGAATATGTTGGTTTATGTATATTTTCTTTATGAGTCTCTTGACCACTTGGATTTTATTTGGAACTTCTTCAATTATTTTCAAGATGTTTTCATTAGATTTGTTTCCAGTTTGAAGGATTATATCCTTCTAATATATCTATGAATGCTTTTGTATCTTTTTGGTTAGGACTGTTGCTGATTTCATAGATGAGAAATGCCAGTTCCCTTCCTGCTACCTCATCGTATTGCGAATCTGCTAGACACGCCAAATTACGCCACCTCTTCCCGCAGTTGGAACTTACTGCCATCTTGTTCAGATTTATAGTATTACACTTGATAAACTAACTTAGAAGACGCTTTATCTTATCTAGTTTTCACACTAATCTTATCACCGATAGTTCACGAACACTTCTAGATATTTCTCAAATTCTAGTCGTATGTTAAACTTTTGTGATCTCGTTGATTAATCTGACTTCACGCGGGTACGACTCACCAAGCAAGATGGCTACTTACGCGAGAGAGAGAGAGAGAGAGGAGAGAGAGAGAGAGAGAGAGAGGAGAGAGAGGTTGGGGGTTAGGTGAAAGTGATACAAAAGTCGTTTCCACAACTAACATAAGCACGGAATAAATTCGTATTGGCTCGTTCTAAGCAAAATGCCTCAGGATATTTCCAGGAAATAAAAAAAAAAAAAAAAAAAAAAATACTGGCGTAATCCATATAGCCTACTTGGAAAGTTCATCATTTCACTTCCACAATCATTACAAAAGAGTTGCATTATCTGATTTGAGTAGGGTATTTGCATGAAATAGCATGAATAATATTATGAGCTTTTTATCTGAAATGTTCCGTATATACATTCAAACAAGAACACGTGCACACATATACAGAGAGAGAGAGAGAGAGAGAGAGAGAGAGAGAGAGAGAGAGAGAGAGAGAGAGAGAGAGAGAGATCGCTGTGGCTGTAAACGTAGAAATGGTATGCCTGACCCGAAAAAATATGAATAAAATATATACCACAAATTGGAGTTTGATAACAGAATCAGGCAATTACCGACAATGGGAAACAAGCTAGAATATTCGATTTATCATACGAGTGAAAATGATTGTGCAAAATCTTTAACTTTCGTATATCTTTTCTAAGTGTTTTATTTTGTATTTTCTTATATTAATTTTTTAACATTCATATACTTGATATTACAATGCCAGTTTCACGAGGGGCTATAGGGTGTACATATTTCCATATAACAAACCAAACCATAATAAGGACTCAAAATGATCTAATGCAGATAAGAAAGGAGGAGGTTACAGCTTCCTAAATTTCATATATTTTTTATCAGCATACATTATAATACAAGTTAACAATGAAACTCATCATTAATGGAAAAGGAATCTCTAGGTAAACTTAAAGACTAACTTCTCGGAATACGAGACTGGTTGTTGATGTACATCGTTTGTGAGGTAGTGAGTCTGTAATTGATTGACAGAAAAGGAAAACAGGTTCCCAAAATTGATTGGACTATAAATAAGGGGAGGGTTTGCGTTCTTAAGTAATTTGTGTTTTAACACACACACACACACACACTATATGTGTGTATATATATATATATATATATATATATATATATATATATACATATATATATATATATATATATATATATATATATATATATATATATATATATATATATATATATATATATATATATCTATGTATGTATGTATATACACATACAAGCTGAACCAACACAGTACTGCCCGGAAAAACTCTGAATAACAACCGATAAATTCTCTCTCTCTCTCTCTCTCTCTCTCTCACTCTCTCTCTCTCTCTCTCTCTCTCTCTCTCTCTCTCTCTCTCTTTCCTGTTTGAAGATAGTTGCTTCAGTTACATTGCCTAGAATTTTTTACATTTTTTAATTTCACCATTTCTAACCCTTCATTCCTATCGGGGATGAACTTGGGCTTAAAGGGCACACTAGGAGGGTGGCTAGTCATCACAGCAACCTCAAAAGCTATGGATAAGATAACTAATATCTGTAATTTTCTGCATTTCTATTAAGCTATGGATAAGATTACTAATGTCGTAATTTTCTGCATTCTATTTTTTCACCTTTCTCGCCCCCTTCTCATCGTGGCTGAACTTGGACTTAAAAGGCATCAGAAGTGCCACCATACGTACTTCTTACTAATCTTGAAGACTTTGGATTAAACACTATCTGTGGTTTTCGGGATTTGTTACATTCACTGTTAATCCTTACCGACCCTTCTCACCACCGCCCACCCCACCTTCCTATCAGTGGTGAACTTGGACTTAAGGGAATCGGAGTGTTACTATTCTTCTCAGCGACCTCAAAAACTATGGAGTAGACATTAACATCTGCCATTTTAGGTAATCTTTATATTTCACCCACTTCCACACACACACGCCCATTTGGTGAGTGATGTCTTACCTCCACAGTATTCTTTTTCAGATGGTAAGTCATGTATACCAAGCTTGGTTTAACTTGGTTACTGCATTTCAAAGTACATGTGGCCACATGCAAACACAAACATAAATGCACACATACATCCAATTATATACATATATATATATATATATATGTGTGTGTGTGTGTGTGTGTGTGTGTGTATGTATGTATGTGTCTGTATCAAATTTTTACCATCTATATGACTTAATGGTAAACCAGCAACAACCATCTGTATTTTTTTTGTGTTAATTCCGTTCCCATTTTAATATTGCAACTGTAAATAATCGAATATTTAAATACACAAATTATATATATATATATATATATATATATATATATATATATATATATATATATATATATATATATATGATATATAGATATAGATATAGATATAGATATATATATATATATATATTATATATATATATATATATATATATATATATATAGATATATATATGCATATTCAATCTTTTAATGTTTCAATACGAAAATGGAAAAAGAATTGACAGGAAATATACGGATGGTTTCTTTGTTTTCCATTAACTGATACTGATAATAAACTTAGATGCCTATATAAGAAATTATATATATATATATATATATATATATATATATATATATATATATATATATATATATATATATATATATATATATATATATATTTATATATATAAATGAAATTTAATTATCCAATTCACGATACTTCGGAAATATCCCCGAAGGGGAATTTTCAATGATAAATGGAATGGTACTGAAGTGTCTCGTACACTGGACACAGTACTTTTCCAACGACTCTAGTCGACGGCAACTACTTAGTTAAGTTAATGCAGAATCTACCTATCACACTATAACAAGTTTGTGTGTGTTTGCGGGTATACACTTATACATTCATATGGAAGTTATTTATATGCACTGACTTAAAAAAATTATAAAAGTTACCTTATGTTATGGTTGCATCATGGCAGAGGAAAAAAACATAGGTCCAAATCACTGACTTGTATAAAATCATGTTGTATTAATGCAGTTAAATATCTAAAAGGAATAAACAAACATTCCAGCAGTGAATAATATCGCCTTCCGTCAATACGCTCATTATGAACAATCAATACTCCTATGAATAAATAAAAGTAATCAGAAGTGCCTAGTTAGATCTGTCCAAAACCCCATATAAATCTTTGTTTGACATTCAAGGAATTAATGATTTGATATTACACAGCTCATTCCTTTGTAAAACAGCTTTATTTTTTGTTCACAGTATTTTTCAATAGAAAATGGCTTCTTTTGTGATAAGTTATATCTTGGAATTTAGCTCAAATATTGACATCAGCTGGCATGAATTAGCAAAGCTAGGCTTTTACGCTTTTAATGTGAGCTTTTAATGGGTATCATTTATTTCAAAATACACTTACAAATTCAATATGGAAGGCAATGAAAGAATCAGTTAATCGTAAAAGCTTACTACAATATGACTGATATGAAACCCCACCCCGTCTACCATGTTGGCCAACATGGTAGAGCGGGGTTTCATATCGATTCTAATTACGAAAGCACCCAGGTCGAGGGTGATTTGTAAGGTCAGAATCGATATGAACTTATAGCGTCTCTGTTGGCTGATTGGTATAGCGTCACTGACTGTCCTGATTTCGTCCCCGTCCACTTGGACGGTGGTTCGATCCCATGGGGGGACGAAATTATTGATCAATTAAAACATTCCCCTTCGTACATATATGAAAATATATCATTTGGGAGGTAAAGTGAATTTAGATATTAAAGGACATTTGTAGCTTGAATTGATATATAAATGGATCACGGTTCGATGTGATAAGTATTCATAACAAAAGGCTACGTGCTGTCAAACGCTCGAATTGGCCAACATGGTAGTCCACTTGAATATTGCAATATGATATGGTACCCACACTATCAAAAGGATATTGCACAAATAGAGAGTGTACAAAGGTCCTTTACAGCTAGAATAGAAGAAGTTAAGGACCTAGACTACTGGGAAAGACTACAATTCTTAAAATTATATAGTCTGTTAAAGGAGGAGAGAACGCTACATGATAATTCAGGCATGGAAACAGATAGAAGGAATAGCAGAAAATATCATGGAACTAAAAATATCAGAAAGAGCAAGCAGAGGTAGATTAATAGTGCCCAAAATATACCAGGAAAAAATAAGGAAAGGCACACGGACATTAATCCACTACGCACCAGCATCGATAATGCAGCGTCTATTCAATGCGTTGCCAGCCTCCATCTGAGAATATATCAGGAGTGAGCGTAGATGTGTTTAAGAATAAGCTCGACAAATATCTAAACTGCATCCCAGACCATCCAAGATTGGAAGATGCAAAATATACCGGAAGATGTACTAGCAACTCTCTGGTAGACATTAGAGGTGCCTCACACTGAGGGACCTGGGGCAACCCGAACAAGATGTAAGGTCTGTAAGGTCTGTAAGGGGTTTCATATCGATTCTAATTACGAAAGCACCCAGGTCGAGGGTGATTTGTAAGGTCAGAATCGATATGAACTTATAGGCGTCTCTGTTGGCTGATTGGTAGCGTCACTGACTGTCCTGATTTCGTC
>NC_087202.1:17071130-17073028 GCF_015104395.2 Macrobrachium nipponense
ATATTCCAGAACTACGACAGATATAAATATTCATATGTTAAACAGTGATTCATAATTTATTAGCTTGACAAGCGTTGTCTCTATAACGTGAAAATGAGAAAACTCACTGGCTTTACCTACATTTCATTCCAAGTTTTCTTCCAGCGTCCTTTTATCAAATCATATATGGCTTTGCGGCGCAACTGTAGTCTCTCATGTAAACGCAATATGACCAACATTATTCAATTATGCAATCATAATCGCTCCTAATTCCCGTATGTTCTTAAGTATAAAACCCTGGGGACTACTGATTACCGCATATCAGATTACTGGTTACCTAATTAACTGTTACTAATTATCCCCTCAATCGTCGTATATTACCCCCAATCACTATAATTTCAATTAAAAATGTTGGAAGGTTTCTTTATCGTTTTATGCTGGGTGGTAGTGTTTTTTTATCTTTTTATTATTTTTTATGAGCAGTCATTTGACCATACGAAATGAGTTTATGTTTTACAAACCAGAGTTTAGAGAGCGTGCCTGTGATTATTACAGGCTGTAGTTTACAAGGGAAAAATTCTATAGTAATGAAAAAATGTGAAGACCTACAAAACTTATCATTACCCTGAACATACAACATTTCCTTGCGTTAGCTTGAGACGTACAGCTAATTTAGAGGGGAAAAGGTTTCAATCACTCAAGACATTAAAATAAACTAATTTCATAAAAAAAAAAAAAAAAATAGCATTCGCGTTAACCCGACGAATAGTGTATTTTTCCCATACTGTATATGAGCTGGCTAATTATATTAGGAATTAACGCTTTTAAACACGCATGCTTAAAAAAAAAACCACTTATTCTACTCGAAACAAGCTAAAAGACGAATAAGCAGCATTTAAAAAAAAATATCAATGGCCTAGGTGTTTAGAAGAAATGAGTTTACAAACAATTTTGCGCCGGTCTTCAAAGGAATACTTTTCCCGTATAGGAGGTCGTAAGCAGCTTAAAATAGCTGCTCATGAAATTCCAAAATTCATGAAAGATTTCAAAAAAGTTTTAATGAGGAGACTCGTAAGGGAGCAAGAACTTTCTCTCGCGAATACTTTCGAGATAATATTCCCCTCAGTTAATATCCAGATCTTCCTGACACGTTTTTCACTCTTTTGGACGTACAAGAAAAAAAAGTCTGTAAGTAATATGAGAGAATTGATCTTTCTTTGTGATTTTTTTGAGAAAAATTATTATACTGGAAACTAGGAAGTAGAATTTCCAAAGTTCTTGCCTAGTCATCTTAATTTACAAGGAACAGAAATTGTATCAATTCCCGATATTTTCCACTAACTTCTTACAATAAATGTATAAAAGTGATAACATGAAAACAGGTTTGTTTTATCAAATGATAATTAAAAGCGAATTAATAGTCTGCACCTCGATTCCTCTTAAATTTAGGATGTTAATATATTCAGATGTCTAAATAATGGCTACCAGTCTAAATATGCATGTATGTATGTATGTACGTATGTATGGTGTATGTATATATATATATATATATATATATATATATATATATATATATATATATATATATATATATATATATATATATATATATATATATATATATATATATAAAATATATATATATATATATATATATATATATATATATATATATATATATATATATATATATATATATACATATATATATATATATATATATATATATATATATACTATATATATATATATATATATATATATATATATATATATATATATATATCATGATATTCATGATCAAGTTACAAAATAACAATGATACGATTTTTACTATCAAACAGCGACTTGGTGAGAGCGCTGCAGTCCAGTATTAATAATGCATATATATGTTCCAATTTACATAAGCTGCTTAATAA
>NC_087202.1:17073528-17093528 GCF_015104395.2 Macrobrachium nipponense
TTATTAAGCAGCTTATGTAAATTGGAATACATATATGCATTATTAATACTGGACTGCAGCGCTCTCACCAAGTCGCTGTTTGATAGTAAAAGTCATATCATTGTTATTTTGTAACTTGTCATGAATATATACATGAATATATACATGCATATATATATATACACACATATATATATATATATATATATATATATTATATATATATGTATACATATATATATATATATATATATATATATATATATATATATATATATATATATATATATATATATATATATATATATTATATATATATACAATGAAGGCAGGGGAAGCACACCAACAGGTCAAGGAACTCATATTTATTAAGTTGCAATGTTTCGAAGCCAAACAGCAGGCCTCTTTTCAAGTTAAAAGTAACAATATCTAATTAGTACAATAAAATTAAGCTACAATATTAAAATACACAATGTAAGGTACAATACAATCACAGTTAAAAATACAAATAAGGACCAACCGATGAGTGCGAAGACAGAGGAAGGACTAACAAAAAAACGTAAACAGTTCACGAGAGGTAAAGAGGTGTAGACGTGGCATGGGTGTTCAGTGAGGGGACCAGTTTTATAATAAACAAATACAACTTTTTATAAGGAACTTCACGCTTTAATATCTGGTCATCTCCCTGCCATGAAAATCAAAATTATACCCACAAACCCAGCTTCAAGGACCGTTATTTAAAAATTTACTTGTCCTCGATGTAATCGAGGAACCTATATTGGATCGACACATAGGTTACTTAAGGTCCGAATTGACAGTCATAGAGCTGTCAGCTATAGAACTGGCACTAAACTTTCGAATCCCGAATTTTCCAACATAAGGGATCATACCTATAAATGTAGGTATTCTATTCAGTACAAGGACTTAAGGTTTTGGGCAGAGCTTCCAATCGCAAGGTTTTAACAATTAATGAATCTTTGTTTATTGAAAAACTGGTCCCCTCACTGAACACCATGCCACGTCCTTACCTCTCGTGAACTGTTTACGTTTTTGGTAGTCCTTCCTCTGTCTTCGCACTCAACGGTTGGTCCTTATTTGTATTTTTAACTGTGATTGTTTTTATTGTACCTTACATTGTGTATTTTAATATTGTAGCTTAATTTTATTGTTCTAATTAGATATTGTTACTTTTTTAGCTTGAAAATGAGGCCTGCTGGTTGGCTTGCTTGCAACGTTGCAACGTTGCAACTGTGGTGTGCTTCCCCTGCCTAAATTGTATAGTTGGGTTTAGAGAACCTCCGCCTGTTGAATGCACACACACACACACACACACACACACACACACACACACACACATATATATATATATACACACACACACATACATACATATATATATAATATATATATATATATATATATATATATAATATAGCTATATATATATATATATATATATATATATATTATATATATATATATATATATATATATATATATATATATATATGTGTGTGTGTATATATACACACACACACACACACACACACACATATATATATATATATATATATATATATATATATATATATATATAAAACTATATATTTATATATACATATACATACATACGTACATACATACATAGTGCATATTTAGACTGGTAGACATTATTTAGACATCTGAATATATTAACACCCTAAATTTAAGAGGAATCGAGGTGCAGACTATTAATTCGTGTTTTAATTATCATTTTTGATAAAGCAAACCAGTTTTCATGTTATCAGTTTTTATACATTTATTGTAAGAAGTTAGTGGAAAGAAAAAATCGGGAATTGATACAATTTCTGTTCCTTGTAAATTAAGATGACTAAGCAAGAACTTTGGAAATTCTACTTCCTAGTTTCCAGTATAATAATTTATCTCTAAAAAATCACAAAGAAAGATCTATTCTCTCATATTACTTACAGACTTTTTTTTCTTGTACGTCCAAAACAGTGAAAAACTTGTCAGGAAGATCTGGATATTAACTGAGGGGAAATATTATCTCGAAAGTATTCGCGAGAGAAAGTTCTTGCTCCCTTACGAGTCTCCTCATTAAAACTTTTTTGAAATCTGTCATGAATTTTGGAATTTCATGAGCAGCTATTTTAAGCTGCTTACGACCTCCATACGGGAAAAGTATTCCTTTGAAGACAAGACCGGCGCAAAACTGTTTGTACAAACCTTCATTTCTTCTAAACACCTAGGCCATTGATATTGTTTTAAAATGCTGCTTATTCGTCTTTTAGCTTGTTTCGAGTAGAATAAAAATGTTTTTTTTCGGTTTTTTTTTTTTTAAGCATGCATGTTTTAAAAGCTTAAATTCCTGATGATAGCCAGCTCATATATGGTATAAGGAAAATATACCTTTTCGTTGGGGTTAACGCGAATGCTACTTTATTTTTTTTTATGAAATTACAGTTATTATTTTAATATCTTGAGTGATGAAACCCTTTTTCCCTCTAGATTAGCTGTACGTCTCAGCTAACGCAAGGAAATGTTGCATGTTCAGGGTAAAATGATATTGGTAGGTGGTGGGGTTCACATTTTTTATTACTATAGAATTTTTTCCCTGTAAACTACAGCCTTTAATAATCACAGGCACGCTCTCTAAACTCTGGTTTGTAAACATAAACTCATTTCGTATGGTCAAATGACTGCTCATAAAAAATAATAAAAATGATAATAAAAAAACACTACCACCCAGCATAAAACGATAAAGAAACCTTCCAACATTTTGAATTAAATAATAGTGATTGGGGGTAATATACGACGATTGAGGGGATAATTAGTAACGGTTAATTAGGTAACCAGTAATCTGATATGCGGTAATCAGTAGTCCCCATTTTTTTTTGGGTTTTATACTTAAGAACATACGGGAATTAGGAGCGCATTATAATTGCATAATTGAATAATGTTGGTCTATTGCGTTTACATGAGAGACTACAGTTGCGCCGCAAAACCATATATGATTTGATAAAATGACGATGGAAGAAAACTTGGAATGAAATGCAGGTAAAGCCAGTGAGTTTTTCTCATTTTCACGTTATAGAGACAACGCTTGTCAAGCTAAATAAATTAAAATTAAAAATCACTGTTTTGATATATGAATATTTTATATCTGTCGTAGTTCTGGAATATGATTATTTTATTTGCAACAAATTAAGGTGTTTTTTTAGTGTTCTTTTCACGTACCAAATTCTTATGACGCATGATAATTTTTATCTAAATAATTTATAGATCCTTTCTCACTTTGTTCAGTGATTTTTAGTAATGTTTGAAGATCATTTATCTAATATAACGGCGGTATTTCCAGCTCAATGAAATATGAAGACACTATCCTCTAGTGTTAGAACGCAATACAGGACATGACATTGTTTATGACGATAATTATTAATAATCATTATCAGAAACGTAACGATTACGAGCACAAAAACTTCTGTTCCGACTTCAATAATTGTCGCAAATGACCTACGAGTACAGGGCACGATACTTCATGCCATAATTTTGTAGGAGTAAATTAATGTCTCAAGAACCTCATCAATGTATGGCTTATTTAAACCTCAGAGCGGAAAGTGTACTTGAGGGTAATTGCAAGACATTCCTGACATAAAGATTAAAAAGAGGGTTTGGTATTGTCGCAACAAAAAACCGCATTTTCACATTTTTTACCACCGGTTGTTTGAATAGAAAGGGATGTGGTTTAGATTGAAAGAACGAAGCATAAAAACAGACATAACAAAAAAAAAAAAAAAAAAAAAAAAAAAAAAAAACAGGCAAAGAGAATAAAGCAGAAAGACTGACACAGAAGGAAGAAATTCTTATATAATATAAAAAGAATGCCAAAAGTAAGTGGCCTTTCCCAGTCGCATTTTCCCGAGATGTAACCGGGAACTGGTACCTTTCCCTGAAAAAAAGTGGGATGCCATATATCCTAAAAGCTAACCATAGAATTTTCTTGTAAATATTCATTTATGTTTCCCATACCCAAATTCTGGGTAAAGCAATCTAACCCAACCTAATCTAACCTAACCTAGAAAAAAAAAGAAAAAAAGAAAAAAACAAAAACAGGGACTGGAAGCATGATATAGTTTTGGAAATCCATATCGGAGATAATGTAGATAAACAATAATTACTAATTATGTAGTTAAGCTCTTTTATCATTTTTTTCTTTTTATCAGTTGTTATACAATTGTGCCATAAAAATGCAAAACATACATCACCTATTCCCATTGAGCCTCTGTAAATCACCAACAATACTTAATAAGAGAAAATATATAAACAAAATTTAAACACACTTTTATTAAAGTGCACTAAAAAGTGAAAAAAATTCTCTTTTGAGGTACACCAGGATATTCTTACATTAATCATCATCTACAAAAATGAAAGAAAAACTCCGGTGGCGCAAACATGGATGGAAATGCTACAAAAAAAAGAAAAAGAAATGTGTGTGTATATATATATATTATATATTAATATATATATATATATTTATATATTATATATATATATATATAGAGATACTATATATTATATATAGTATAATGTATATATAGTATATATATATATATATATAGATATATATATATATATATATACATATATATAGATATATATATAATATATAGTATATATATATATATATATATATATATATATATATATATTATATATATATATATATATATAGCATTTCCTTCCATGTTTGGCGGCACGCTTTTATTTATTTTTGTAAACATGATTATTGTAAGAATATCCTGGTATTGATTTCAATAAAAGATTGTTTACATTTTTTTTTATTTCATACTTTTTTAGTTTTGACCGAAAATGTAAACGATTTATGGTCGTAGCTAACGAAATCGAGGAACGTTTGAAAATTTCGTAAAGTTGTTAACTAAGTAGTCAAAGAAGGTATGAAAAATCCGAAGAATTTCATACAATCCTGAGATACGGGAGAGGTCACTGTAAGGTCACTAGAGGTCACCACTCGCTGACGTACGATTATGTAAGGTTACATTGTCGTCGGGGTTAAGTAACCATGCAAAATTTCAGGTTCATCGCACGAAGGGAGCAAGACACAAACAGGCAATAAAGCAAGCTAAATATGTAAAAGTGTATAACAAGTAAAAAAAATGTTGGGGTTTCTTTACATCATTAAAACTGTATAAAAACTCAGCCACAGCCCTTGAAAGTTTCAGCCACGGCCTTGAAAGTTTCAGCCACGGCTGGTGGTGCCAAACATAGCAGTACCGGAAGCATGATCATGGCTAACTTTAACATGATGTTAAATAAAAATCTACTGAGCCTAGAGGGCTGAAATTTGGTATGTTTAATGATTAGAGGGTGGATGATCAACTTACCAATTTGCAGCCCTCTAGCCTCAGTAGTTTACAAGATCTGAGGGCGGACAGAAAAATTTGGGGCGGACCACAAATAGTTAGTATATTCTGCATCCGTGTGCTGTGGGTCACGATTACCGAAAGTGTGATCTGAAATCGATAGATGCCTTCGTGTAGCGGAGAGTTAATTACGTTTTGAAATATACAGGACACAGACTCAACAACCAACTGCTCAAACGCTCAAGATTTTTTCTCTTTATCGGTGATATCGGCTTCAAATTAGAATGCTAAAATAGACCAGACGTTAATTATGAGGTTTTACTGTGAAGAATTACCTATAATTTTGTATTTCATCATATGACGCTGTATGTTCTAAGTAACTTTGTTTCCGGATGACTAATTGGCGAGGAAGGCAACCAGCATTTTGGAAGTGATTTATCGTTGTCCTTTCGGAATTACATATTTCTACCGATTTCCTTTTCTGTAAATTCTGCTTTCAAGAAGATGTAAAACCATAATCGCCAAAGAATATAGGGCGAGAAAATACGAGAGTTAAATACTAATATCCATCGTTTTCGGTTATTTCTACATATCACCCCCTTCCATCCCCTTCTCACTCCCACTCCCTATGGGGGTGAACCTGGCACTATTCATCTTAGCGACATCGAAAGCAATGGATGAGCTAATAATATCTGTCGTTTTCGGTTATTTTTACATGTCATCCTTTCCCACCCCTTTTCACCCCACACCCTGTCAGGGTTAAGAACTTGGACTTGAAGGGCAACTTTAGTGTCACTATTCATAGCTGGGATGTGACCTCGAAAACTATGGATTACACACTAATATCTGCCGTTTTCAGTTATTTTTATATTTCACCCCTATCACATCCCCTTCTTTTCCAGATGGTAAGGCATACGTATCCCAAATTTAGTTGAAATTGCTCAAAGCGTTTCACACACATACATACATGCATACATTCATTTAAATATATATATATATATATATATATATATATATATAATATATATATATATATATATATATATATATATATATATATATATGTGTGTGTGTGTAATTTTTTCTACTTGGTTAATTTGAACTTTTAGTATGTTTTATATATGGTTTTAATATTATTAAGAGAGAGAGAGAGGGAGGGAGAGAGGAGAGAGAGAGAGAGAGAGAGAGAGAGAGAGAGAGAGAGAGAGAGAGGCATCCACACTTATTTTCGTAACGTACATCACTAAAGAACAGCTGAGTAAATGCTCTTTCCTTGTGCTTCAGTAATTTCATATATAGTAAATACGAAGTGAATTGAACATCTTGTGATATTGATAAAATTGATCTTCATGAAAATGCCTATATATATATATATATATATATATATATATATATATATATATATATATATATATATATATATATATATATATATATATATATATATATATATAAATATTAAAACCAGGGCTTGAATGGAGAGCATCTTTATTTGCGACTAGTTTCGGAGATTTACTTTCCTCCGTCATCGGGCAATCTATAATGGAATATTATTTACAATTAAAATCAATGACGTAATATAAGTTACATTAAAACAAAGCAAAATAAGATAAAATTACATAATTACTATAAGTCACTTTAAAATTAATAAGGCAAAATAAAATAATATAAAATTACACAATTACAAGACATAATAACCTAAACTCGCAGCAAAATCTTAAAATAGAGAAATACACTGTTTGTTGTCAAAGAGAGCAGGAAAAAAAAAGTGAACAGAAAAAAATCTAAAAATCTAAAAACACAGAAATTCAATAGACCTTTCATTATTACAAAGAGAGGGTTTATCTCTTATGGTATATAGAGACTCAGCCACTCCGAGCTCCAATGCGTTGGTTCTGCAAGTAAGGACTGAAAAGGAATCTACATTGATAGGATGGTCATATTCTTCAGAGTGTTGACGAATAGCACTAAATGGTGGTTTGCTTCATGGCCTATTTGTCCTAACAGATCTTCCGAGATGTTCGAAGATGCGAACCCTGAACTGCCGTTTAGATTTTCCAATGTACATTGCACTACAGCAATGGCACTTAAACTTGTACACAATAGCTGACTGCAGTTCAGTTGGTATCACATCCTTGAACCTGAAGAATTTTTGTAATGTAGATTTAGGCTTGAATATTACTCGAATGTTTACTTGTGGGTAGAATTCATGCAAAAGTTTGGTTAATCTTTTTTTTTAACATTAAAGGACCTATTTCCAAGAAACGTGATGGGAAAATCCATAACTGCTCTGTTGACAGTGACAGTTGTAGGTTTTGAAAGTAATAATATTCGAAGCTCCTTTCCTATATACGTATTAGTAAAACTTTTGCTAAAGCCATTCAAAAGTAAGCACTGCTTGATGAAATTAAACTCTAGGTTCATATTAACATAATTTGAACATATATTAAAAGCCCTCGATGTTAAGGTCGTAATCAAATTTCTCTTGAACTGAACAGGAATAAATGAGGACATTTTGGTGGTCAAACCCGTGGAAGTCGATTTCCTATGAGCAGATGTGATAAATCCGTTTTCACTGTGGCTGATTAGCATATCAAGAAAGGCCAGCTTTCCTTCTGCCTCGGTTTCTGAAGCGAATTCGATATTGCTGTGCTTTGAGTTCAAATATTCTAAAAACAGTGAAATGTGTCCCTTCCTGTTAATAAACAATATCTAATATTAAGAACAGTTATTAAACTAATTTAATAGACTGGTTAAAAAAGGGAGTTATAAACAAAGAATAAATGGACTCCACCCTGAACTAAATATATAAAATATCTCCCCCCATAATATCGAGATTTTAACCTGCTTAGGCAAAATGAAATACGAAGTTACTGATTTAGACTCAGTCTGTTTATATCGAGAAATTCCCAGGGAGACTCTTTTGATACTTTTATAGCCACCAAAATTGCTCGCTCAGTTTTCCCAAATTCCTGAGTAAAATATTTATAACTAGAGGCTCTCTCTCTCTCTCTCTCTCTCTCTCTCTCTCTCTCTCTCTCTCTCTCACCGTACATAACGAATAATTCTACTATATTCTAAAATCAATGACAAATATTTTTTTTATTGTCTAATTAGAAACCAATAAATTACTAGCGCTAATAGAAGCTATTTCAAACATTAGGATTACCAACAATTGATATTAGTCCAAATGTGATTGCATGAAATACAGTATTATGAATATTTTGAAGAATAATTTTTTTTATATTGTTATTATTAAAAAAACTAATGCTACATCTACTACTACTACTACTAATATTATTATTAATATCACTTGTTTCTCTTCTTAAATATTAGCTTCATTAGTTCTAATCTAAATGAGTCACTATATTATTGTATTGTTTATTTATCTAAAATCGATGTCAATTTATGGTCATCTTAAAAAACTATTTGCCTCTTCAGAACAAGAAAAGACAATCCTCAAAATACATTCATTCATCTCTTGTTGATGTGATATACACAGTAAGGAATAGTATTCCCGTCATTTAAGAAAGTAAAAGTATTGTTCATTGTTATATATTTGAATGATATATATTCATTTCTATCTCTTATCAATGCATATTATTCAAAACAATAAATAACGGATTGCCCAACATTCCCCTAAGAAGGGAAAATTTTTTTTTGATTCATGATAACGTTATTCACTAAGTTTACATACCGTACGGACATGCATAGCGGTAATTTTTTTTCTAATGATCCATGTGACTTTATACTTAATTCTGCGTTAAGGGATTTGATGTCATTGTAAAGATAATGAATAGCAAACTTTTATGTTACGTTAAAGAATACGCATCAAGAGTTAAAGTTAGCCAATATGATGAGGCGATGGAATGCTAACTGTTGCAGCAATTTACTTAGTAACAGGACATAATAAAAAAGGCGTACTGGAGTATAGACTAAATATTTCTTATTAAGAAACAAGATGTCTATTCTTAAACAATATTAATGAATAAGTTTGAATAAGAACTAAGGAGTTGCTTCAGGCCGATACCAAATTGTCTGTATCACATGGAAATATTGTTTTAAATTTTTATTATATGATTTGGACTAATAACGACCTATATATATATATATATATATATATATATATATATATATATATATATATATATATCTATATATATATATATATATATAATATATATATGTATATATATATATATATATATATATATATATATATGTATATATATATATATATATATATATATATATATATATATATACATATATATATATATATATATATATATATATATATATATATATATATATATATATATATATATATATATATACATAAATATGGATATAGATACACACACACACACACACACACACACATACTATATCTATATATATATATATATATATATATATATATATATATATATATATATATTATATATATATGTATATATATTATAAATGTAAGAAGCACAGTAATACTTATTTTCTAACCTTTTTATGACTTTATCTGGTTCAGGCGGTAGTCCCCTTGCATTTCAACTGAAAGCCCTGGCCTCGATCCCAGCGTGAGTCAGAAATTATATATATATATATATATATATATATATATATATATATATATATATATATATATATATATATATATATATATATATATACTCTGCGATGCCCTGTTAATACATGATCTCTGCAACTGAGTTTATTCCGGTACAATCTCACTAAAATTGTAAGTTACTATTCGTTTCATAAAAATCGCAATACCTGCAAAAAAACATGCTATCGGGTCTAAAAATATATTTTCACGATTGTTCATTTAATAGTAATACAATCACTACACATTGATTTTCGTGCTCTTTCTTGCCAATTTATATATAGAAACAATATATTGATTATTGAACTGGATGTTAGAGAATAACCACGTAACATAGCATGAAAACTGGATGCATTTGTAAAAGGAAAATCAAAGATTCCATTTATACCATAAGGACAAGTGTCCCTTTATGATGCAATTATTAGAATACAATAAGAAGAGATTTTGCTCTAAAAATAAAGTTAAAGCAAAATTCTTGTTTCGCAATTCAAGTGAGGTGAGAAATGCGCTTATTCGTATTGCTGGCGATTGATTTGATTACTTCCGCACCCGTAAAATGGATTATTCGTATATCGCATGGAGCTCAGTAGTAAGATATTTGTTCTCTCTCTCTCTCTCTCTCTTTCTCTCTCTCTCTCTCTCTCTCTCTCTCTCTCTCTCTCTCTCTCTCTCCTTTTTTTACATGCACATAAACACACACACAAACACGATGGCAAGAAATAGTTATGGGAAACTAAATCAGGATAATAAAATAACCATTCTACATGTATTTCCATGCTTACCATATGTCAAAGTGTGCAATTATTTGCATAAAAGAAGTTAAAATGCTATAAATACTGTCATAAACTCTGCAAGTATTGTTCCACTTTACGATAGCTCTGATATGAAAATATTGTGAAAATCGTATAGAAACAACAAATTTAGAACAATTAGAAAAAGACAAAGATAGATCTCAGGTCAAAATAAAAAAAACAACAGAAACCTAAAAAGTTTCAGGGCACGCGTATTACTAGAGGTACTTAGGCTAGCTACTTTAGTTCTCACTACTCGTTTCATGTGTTTCGACAAAAGTTCAATCCAAATGATTTCCATAATGGAGAAGCTATGCTCGGTTTCATATAAACAGAAAAGATGCCTGAATAAATGCTGCTTAGGAATGCGCAGTGAAGGTTACCGACGATATTCATACAACTAAAATAGGAATGTATTATTAGCCCAAAAGAATGTAACGTAAATCATTATACATTTGTTAGTGATTTCTACGTTTTTAGTTTTCTGTAAAATAAAACATGAGATGGCTGTCTGTCTGTCCGTCCGCCCTTTTTCTATCTGCCCTCAGATCTTAAAATCTACCGAGGTTAGAGGGCTGCTAATTGGTATGTTGAACATCCGCCCTCTATTCACGAAACATTCCAAATTGCAGCTCTCTAGCCTCAGTAGCTTTTATTTAATTATGGTTGAAGTTAGCCATGATCGTAGGTCTGGTACCGCTATAGGTGCCAACAACACAGGTCACCACAGGGTCGTGGCTGAAATTTCCATAGGCCGCGGCTGAGATTTTCATGAATCTAGGCTGAGAGTTTTATACAGCCTTATACGCTGTACAGAAAACTCGTTTCTTCGGCACATTTTTCACTTCTTACAATTATTGCTAACTTGAGAGCAAAATACCATTGTGTCCAAGGGCCCTTAAAATGCAAAGTCCATAAAGCTATTGATGTTCTCAACTTAAATGACCAATACCGTTGTAAGGGCAATAATAACAATAGTAATAATAATGGGACATTTAGAGAAGATGGTTCATAATTACTCTGCAGCAGCAATAATTACTACATTAAGTATCATAAAGAACGGGTATTGCTACACGATCCCCTTAATTAGACCTTCATTCCAAGTCACCCCTGGAATGTATCATAACCACTCAAGAGGGGGAGTCTGTTGTTTTCATTTTGGGTGGCTTTTCAATTGCTACCGTAATTATTCTAATGTACCATATTTTCTTGTCCTTATTAATGCCTTTCTCACTAAGTTTCTAGAGTTTTTATTAGATTTATGACTTGCTGGCTTTCTTATTTTGTACTATTGACTTCCAATTCTTTTCATTCTTGCGGCTAACTCAGGCATAACTTATTGGATAAAGGTTTTTCAACATTCTTGCATAAACAGCTGTTCTTTTGCAAGTATATTCTTTGGACTACAGAATACTGAATGACTGTGTAAATGTACCGCAGAAATATGTTATATGTGACTTAGGGAACACTGAGTTTGATAATTTTTTCCTTTTTGAAAACGAATTACAAAGTAATTTTTAACTTTGTTGCTGAGAAATTGGTTTTGACTTAATCTCTGTCTGATCAACTTATCTTTAAATCTTAAGAAGAAGAAAATCCCTTGGATACTTCCTTCAAAAGTCTGTGATGAACAAAATTTCTTTCTGAACTCTTCCGCAAACTTTTCCTTAACCTTTGAGTTGAGCTTCCTTAATCTCTCTCTCTCTCTCTCTCTCTCTCTCTCTCTCTCTCTCTCTCTCTCTCCCCTTAATTATGGCTTATATATGTAAACACATACTCATCCAAGCAAACGCGCGCATACGCACAAAAAGCCTAAACCCCACCTTAACTAGTAAACCCATGCAAACACACATACATATACACACATATATACATACATACATACCATACATATATGTATATATATATATATATATATATATATATAGTATATATATATATATATATATATATATATATATATATATATATATAATATATATATATATACACACACACACATATATATATATATATATATATATATATATATATATATATATATATATATATATGTAGTATATGTTATATATATATATATATATATATAGTAATATTTATATATATATATATATATGAGTGATATCATATATATATATATATATATATATATATATATAATAGATAATATATATATATATATAATATATATATATATATATATATATATAGTATATATATATATATATATATATATATATATATATAGATTATATATATGATAATATATATATGTATACATATTATATATATATATATATATATATATATATATATATAATATATATATATATATATCTTTAGATATATCTATATCATATAATATATATATATATATATATATATATATATATTATATATATAATATATATATATATATAATACAGTGGTTTCTTAACCTCGGGGGACACCTCCCTATGATGGCGTCAGCAATTTCCAGGCGAGACGCAAGCCCTAAGGAAAAGTAAAAATTTTCTTTTATTATATTTGATATTCTCTTAACAAGAGTGATGAACTTATATCTGTGACGTTATGAAAAAAATGCAAAGTATCGCCTTAAAACGTTCGGTTCTTAGAGTCTACTATTCTAGTTAGACTCGTTGAGCTTACCATGTTTTGTAATAAGTTACCTCCTTCCCTATCCCTTGAAACCCACTTGACATCAAGCATAGACAAGAAAAAGCATCAAATAAAATTCTCGTTGAATAATGTAATAATCCTGTATCTTTAGCTACCTTGCGTAGACTACAGTACATCATGTGCTTATTTTGCAGTACTTATTTTCATACTCGGAGTATAAAAGATAATAATACTCTAGTGATCATGAAAAACTAAAGTAAAGAAAAGTATTTACTTGAAGGAATTGAAAAAAAATATGCAGTTCTAGCCCAAATCAGACATGTCAAACACTCCTGGCATTTATTTGACGATCATTCGTACAGATATATTGATATCGAGGTGCTGACTAATTTTATTGCTCAGGTTATTCCCTTTTATATCTTCATTCACATGGAAGTGTTTCCATGCTTAAATTTTTATTTATTTATGTGTATTTTTAAAGGCTAGCAATTGATTGATCTATTTCTCTTACATAGAATCATCTAAACGTACGATTTCAAAGTAAGAAAAAAAAGACAGAATATCATTTCTTGTATTTTCCTTCATCTAATCTGTTCACTATTATCATTATTATCAGAAAATAATGCTTGGTTAATTTCTTATTATCTCAGTCATATTGTAGTAAGCTTTTATGATTAACTGATTCTTTCATTGCCTTCCAAATTGAATTTGTAAGCGTATTTTGAAATAAATGATACCCATTAAAAGCTCGCATTCAAAGCGTAAAAGCCTAGCTTTGCTAATTCATGCCAGCTGATGTCAATATTTTAGCTAAATTCCAAGATATAACTTATCACAAAAGAAGCCATTTTCTATTGAAAAATATTATGAACAAAAAATAAAGCTGTTTCACAAAAGGAATGAGTTGTTTTTGTAATGATTCAACTTAGCTGTGTAATATCAAATCATTGATTCCTTGAATGTCAAACAAAGATTTATGTGCTTTTGGACAGATCTAACTAGGCACTTCTGATTATTTTTATTTATTCATAGGAGTATTGATTGTTCATAATGAGCGTATTGACGGAAGGCCATATTATTCACTGCTGGAATGGTTATATTCCTTTTAGATATTTAACTGCATTATCACAACATGACTTTATACAAGTCAGTGATTTGGACCTATGTTTTCCTATGCCCATGATGCATCCATAACATAAGGTAACTTTTATATTTTTTTAAGTCAGTGCATATAAATAACTTCCATATGAATGTGTATAAGTGTATATCCGCTAACACACACAAACTTGTCACAGTGTGATAGGTAGATTCGGCATTAACTTAACTAAGTAGTTGCCGTCGACTAGAGTCGTTGGAAAAGTACTGTGTCCAGTGTTCGAGACACTTCAGTACCATTCCATTTATCATTAAAAATCCCCCTTCGGGAATATTTCCGAAGTATCGTGAATTGGATATTAAATTACATTATATATATATATATATATATATATATATATATATATATATATATATGTGTTGTGTGTGTGTGTGTGTGTGTGTGTATATATATATATAGTATATATATATATATATATATATATATATATATATATATATATATATATATATATATATATATATATATATATATATATATATTATATTTATGTATATAAATATATATATATATATATATATAATATATATATATATATATATATATATATAATTCTTATATAGACATCTAAGTTTTATTATCAGTATCAGTTAATGGAAAACAAAGAAACCATCCGTATATTTCGTGTCAATTCTTTTTCCATTTTAATATTGAAACATTAACAGATTGAATATATATTTGCATATATATATATATATATATATATATATATATATATATATGTATATTATATATATATATATATATATATATATATATATATATATATATATATATAATTTGTGTATTTAAATATTCGATTATTCACATTTGCAATATTAGAATGGGAACGGAATTAACACGAAAAATATAGATGGTTGCTTGGTTTACCATTAAGTCATATAGAAGGTAAAAATTTGATACAGACACATACATACATACACACACACAACACACACACATATATATATATATATATATATATATATATATATATATATATATATATATATATATATCAATTCAAGCTACAAATGTCCTTTAATATCTACATTCACTTTCACTCCCAAATGATATATTTTCATATATGTACCGAAGGGGAATTTTTGGTTTTTTTAGGTTGATAATAATTTCGTCCCCCCATGGGATCGAACCTCCGTCCAAGTGGACGGGGACGAAATCAGGACAGTCAGTGACGCTATCCAATCGGCCAACAGAGACGCTATAAGTTGATATCGATTCTGACCTTACAAATCACCCTCGATCTCGGTGCTTTCGTAATTAGAATCGATATGGAACCCCGTCTACCATGATAGCCAATTGAGCGTTTGACAGCACGTAGCCTTTTTGTTATGAATAATTATCACATCGAACCATGATCCATTTATATATCAATTAAAGCTACAAATGTCCCCATGGGGGGACGAAATTATTATCAACTAAAAAATTCCCATTCGGTACATATATGAAAATATATCATTTGGGAGGTAAAGGTAATTTAGAGATTAAAGGACATTTGTAAGCTTTGAATTTGATATATAAATGTGGGATCATGGTTCGATGTTGATAATTATTCATAACAAAAAGGCTACATGCTGTCAAACGCTCGAATTGGCTAACATGGTAGACGGGGTTCCATATCGATTCTAATTACGAAAGCACCGAGATCGAGGGTGATTTGTAAGGTCAGAATCGATATGAACTTATAGCGTCTCTGTTGGCCGATTGGATAGCGTCACTGACTGTCCTGATTTCGTCCACCCAATCCACTTGGAACGGTGGTTCCGATCCCATGGGGGGACGAAATTATTATCAACTCTAAAAATTCCCCTTCGGTTACATATATGAAAATATATCATTTGGGAGGTAAAGCGAATTTAGATATTAAAGGACATTTGTAGCTTGAAATTGATTATATAAATGGATCACGGTTCGATGTGATAATTATTCATAACAAAAAGGCTACGTGTGTCAAACGCTCGAATTGGCTAACATGGTAGACTGGGGTTCCATATCGATTCTAATTATGAAAGCACCGAGATCGAGGGTGATTTGTAAGGTCAGAATCGATATGAACTTATAGCGTCTCTGTTGGCTGATTGGATAGCGTCACTGACTGTCCTGATTTCGTCCCCGTCCACTTGGACGGTGGTTCGATCCCATGGGGGGACGAATTAGTTATCAACTAAAAAATTCCCCTTCGGTACATATATGAAAAATATATCATTGGGGAGGTAAAGTGAATTTAGATATTAAAGGACATTTGTAGCTTGAATTGATATATAATGGATCACGGTTCGATGTGATAATTATTCATATATATATATATATATTATATATATATATAGATATATATATATATATATATATATATATACATATATCTGTTTATAATTGGATGTATGTGTGTATTTGTGTTTGTGTTTGCATGTGCCACATGCACTTTGAAATGCAGTAACCAAGTTAAACCAAGCTTGGTATACATATGACTTACCATCTGGAAAAGAATACTGTGGGGGTAAGACTTCACTCACCAAAGAGGCGTGTGTGTGTGTGTGTGTGGAAGTGGGTGATATATAAAGATGACCTAAAATGGCAGATGTTAATGTCTACTCCATAGTTTTTGAGGTCGCTGAGATGAATAGTAATACTCCCGATTCCCTTAAGTCCAAGTTCACCACTGATAGGAAGGTGGGGTGGGCGGTGGTGAGAAGGGTTGGTAAGGATTAACAGTGGAATGTAAAAATAACTGAAAACTACGGATAGTGTTTAATCCATATTCTTCAAGATTAGTAAGAAGTACGTATAGTGGCACTCGTGATGTATTCTAAGTCCAAGTTCAGCCACGATGAGAAGGGGGCGAGAAAGGTGAAAAAATAGAATGCAGTAAATTACAGACATTAGTATCTTATCCATAGCTTAATAGAATGCAGAAAATTACAGATATTAGTATCTTATCCATAGCTTTTGAGGTTGCTGTGATGACTAGCGACCCTCCTAGTGTGTGCCCTTTAAGCCCAAGTTCATCTGCGATAGGAATGAAGGGTTAGAAATGGTGAAATATAAAATGTAGCAAATGCTAGGCAATGTAACTGAAGCACTATTCTTAACAGGAAGAGAGAGAGAGAGAGAGAGAGAGAGAGAGAGAGAGAGAGAGAGAGAGAGCGAGAGAAAATTTATCGGTTGATATTCAGAGTTTTTCCGGGCAGTACAGTGTTGGTCAGCTAGTATGTGTATATACATACATACATACATACATATATATATATATATATATATATATATATATATATATATATATATATATATATATATATAGTGTGTGTGTGTGTGTGTGTGTTACACATTACTTAAGAACGCAAACCTCCCCATTTATTAGTCCAGTCAATT
The DNA here is from genome assembly GCF_015104395.2 of Macrobrachium nipponense. Lineage (NCBI taxonomy): Eukaryota > Metazoa > Arthropoda > Malacostraca > Decapoda > Palaemonidae > Macrobrachium > Macrobrachium nipponense. The sequence continues at coordinate 17,091,424 of NC_087202.1, forward strand.
TTGGGAACCTGTTTTTCTTTTCTGTCAGTCATTTACAGACTCACTACCTCACAAATGATGTACATCAACAACCAGTCTCGTATTCCGAGAAGTTAGTCTTAAGTTACCTAGAGATTCCTTTTCCATTAATGATGAGTTCATTGATTAACTTGTATTATAAGTATGCTGATAAAAAATATATGAATTTAGGAAAGCTGTAACCTCTCCTTTAATTATCTGCATTAGATCATTTTTGAGTCCTTTATTATGGTTTGGCTTGTTATATGGAAATATGTACACCCTATAGCCCCTCGTGAAACTGGCATTGTAATATCAAGTATATGAATGTTAAAAAATTAATATAAGAAAATACAAAATAAAACACTTAGAAAAGATATACGAAAGTTAAAGATTTTGCACAATCATTTTCACTCGTATGATAAATCGAATATTCTAGCTTGTTTCCCATTGTCGGTAATTGCCTGATTCTGTTATCAAACTCCAATTTGTGGTATATATTTTATTCATATTTTTTCGGGTCAGGCATACCATTTCTACGTTTACAGCCACAGCGATCTCTCTCTCTCTCTCTCTCTCTCTCTCTCTCTCTGTATATGTGTGCACGTGTTCTTGTTTGAATGTATATACGGAACATTTCAGATAAAAAGCTCATAATATTATTCATGCTATTTCATGCAAATAACCTACTCAAATCAGATAATCCAACTCTTTTGTAATGATTGTGGAAGTGAATGATGAACTTTCCAAGTAGGCTATATGGATTACGCCAGTATTTTTTTTTTTTTTTTTTTTATTTCCTGGAAATATCCTGAGGCATTTTGCTTAGAACGAGCCAATACGAATTTATTCCGTGCTTATGTTAGTTGTGGAAACGACTTTTGTATCACTTTCACCTAACCCCTACCTCTCTCTCTCTCTCTCTCTCTCTCTCTCTCTCTCTCTCTCTCTCTCTCTCTCTCTCTCTCTCTCATCATCGAATCGTAACTCTTCTAACTTACAGAGAATACAGTTGCCAATAGAAGAAAGAATGAATCATCAGAAATTCTTTAATCAAGTCCAGGAAAAAAGGTATCGTAATACAAATAACGTAATGTGCTTGAAGAAGTAGTTTCGAAGCTATTATTTGCTCCCCACTATAGATAAAATTTCAAATGAAAAATATTTTGAAGCATAACTTACCCAATAGAATAGGAACAACAGCTCAGGCTGATTGGCAGCAAGCATCAACATAGAATAGGTTCATTAACAGCTATTTGGAAGTGTGCCTCTACACCAAGAAATAATTCCTCTTCTATTAAGATGGTATACAAAATGAAGGCAAATAATACTAAAGTTATTCTTAACTCACCGCTGATAAAGAAACATTAAAAAGAATTATCCTGGACCTCCCTCATATTGGTACCAAAAGAGAAACATTAATGAACGAATAAACTTTTAACTCCAATGCTGTGGAAGGATGTTAGAGAGTGAAGGAGCATGAATTGGTAACTGAATGAAAGTTGGATGTCCCCAGAAAAAGAGACGGGATGCGAAGACGCACCCGTGGATGTCATCGGATATTCTGCTTACCTTCACCAACCTTTATTACTTATTGATGATTTTGGAAGGAGAATTAGTTATCCCCAGCGAATGAGAATAAAGATTCCCTTAACCAGTGTTTTGTTTATTATATAGATATATATATATATATATATATAAGATATATATAGATATATATATGTATATATATATATATATATATATATATTATATATATATATATATATATGTATATATATATATACATATATATATATATATATATATATAATATATATATATATATATATATATATATATATACATACATCACTATATATATATATATATATATATATATATATATACTATATATATATACATACATACATACATACATACATACATATATATATATATATATTATATATATATATATAATTATATATATACATATATATATATAGTATATATATAAATATTTTATATATATATGTGTGTATGTATATTTGTTGTATATAACCACAAAATACAATTCTCCTTTCTCTCACTCTCCCTTGAAAATTTATTCCATTTACAGCAGAGAT
>NC_087202.1:17098528-17103528 GCF_015104395.2 Macrobrachium nipponense
TGAGCAATCTCTTAGCTGATCTCATCTTGGAGTTAGTCATCGAACTTGATGTCAATTAACAAAAACTAAAGAATTTTCTAATATAAGAGACCACTTTAAGAAATGCAAGACATCATTCACTTATGAAGACTTTAATCTTATCGCCCAAGCACCCAATGACCACTCTCTCTCCATCCTGGAATCATTAACTATTAAACAGCTTGTTCCTTCCCTAAACAGTCAGAACTCTTCCACGGTCTTATATATCGCATAAGTTGACGTCGTCCTCCTGAAAAACTGAGAATATATATATAATTTTAAAAAGTTTTTTTTTTCTCAGTATTAGGTTTTCAATGTTTTTTTAATATAGTTTTAGCTTATTTTTGTTTGTTTTAATTCAAGTTTCTTGTTTTTAGACTTTGTGATTTTTTAAACTGAGTTCTTTGGGGGGGTTTTTTTAATTTTTATTCCTTTGTATTTTACCAGCCCTGATGATGAGACATGTAGTCTCGAAAATTTGGCCAATAAATTTAAAATGCTACGATGGCTGTTTGCTGTTTTTATTCCTACTATATGTATATATAATATATATATATATATTATATACTTATATATATATATATATATATATATATATATATATATATAATATATAACGTTGCTTTTAATCTGGCCATACTGGTTAATATTATATATTAATAATAATAATAATAATAATAATAATAATAATAATAATAATATAATAATAATTTTGTGATAGTTTTTGGTTAGCAGTTTTCGTAGTTGAACACGTTGTGAATTAAAGCAGAAATAAAAACAATTTTTTTTAACCCGTAGACAGAAGAACTGAGATGTTAGCATTTCTGACTTTTTATCTTACGCATTTTTTACGATAATACTTATAATTGATAAATACAGTTGGTTTTCTTGCGAACATACCATAAAAGAATGTAAGGACTGCCTCATTTTGTCTTGGTATTGTCCCGCATGGGCATTGTGACATTAAATTTATCTCTCAGTGGCTGAGTACCTATTATTTGAATAGTTCCTCAATTGATATCCATTATATATATATATATATATATATTATATATATATATATAATATATATATATATATATATATATATATATATTAGGACGAAAATTACAAATCTTGGCCATAAGAAACGTATTAATGTCAAAATACTTTTAAAACCAAATTGATTCTTCTATCCAATATGTAATATGAAAGAATTGAAAAAATAGAAAAATAAGAATTTTTTTTAAACCAGGGGACGCTGAAAATTTAACAAGTCTATTTATAAATAATCACTTTTTTCAATACAAATGAAATAAGAAGTAAATATGTTTCATGTGAATAATGAAATTAAGATTTTTCTTTTGTTTTACTGTCAGGAAATAAAAGATATAAATTCCAGCATGCATTCTTAGTTTTCTGCATACTTTCTTAGTATTTCTGCAGACTGGCAATAGAATCAATCCGGTAAAAAAAGGTTTTCTTTAGGTCTTATCGCTTTGTATGTCTTTTTACCTGTCATGGACGTTTTGCGTATATGCAGCAAATGACATGCAAATAATTTTTAAGTATGCCTCTCTCTCTCTCTCTCTCTCTCTCTCTCTCTCTCTCTCTCTCTCTCTCTCTCTCTCTCTCTGTCCTCTCGTGTTATTAGAGCTCGAAAAATATGATAAAAGCGTTTATGTTTTAATAACAAGGAGAATGGGATATGTTGTCAATTTATATTGCAAAGAGATTAAAACACCGCTTCACTTTAAATAGACGTTCCTATTGTGAACATACTAAAAATTTTTTTTTTTATACTACATACTTAATTAAGCCCGTCTTGGTCATTTATCATGAATATGAAGACATAATTATAGGTAATATATATCGCTGTCCTGTTTCCAGCTTGACAGCCAAATTGCTTAGTAAACATCATTGCACATACACACGCACAGGACGTATAAGGAGTTGCTTACAGGTTTCCATAAGATTTCTATAGATATGCAGTTTTAATAGCTACAATACCCTCCTATCTTCACTCTCTCTCTCTCTTTTATTATGTAAATCTTCAGTTTTGCCGGGAACTAACAGAAGGTCAGAAATGAATTGAACTCATGCTTACCCTCGTTTGATACTTGATGTTCATGAAATATATTTCTAAAAGAGAGAGAGAGAGAGAGAGACGAGCAGAGAGAGAGAGAGAGAGAGAGAATTCATCTATATATATATATATATATATATATATATATATATATATATGTATATATATATATATATATATATATATATATATATATATATATATATATATATATAATATATATATGATAATATCAATATATATATAATATATATATATATATATATATATATATATATATATATATATATATATATATATAATATATATACTCTCTATATATGCATATGTATAAATAAATAAGTAGATATATATATATATACTATATATATATATATATATATAAACACATATATATATATATATATATATATATATATATATATATATATATATATATATATATGAATAACTTGATCACGAATATTTAAAACGTGATGCTATGTATAAACTATAGGTAATACATAGCCTCGTCGTGATTATGGTAACCCGGGTTCGTTTTCCCGCCACCGCGCTCCTAATTTCCTGATATTTCTCTTACTTGTATTTTAAGGCTTTGCATCGACAATCGTATCCAAAAAGCGCAAAGAATTCGAGAAGCAATGGGTGCATCGTGGCCATTGCAATTGCACATGTATCTGGTAAACTGGCCAGTAGATTCTAAACACACACACAGAGACATATATATATACTATATATATATATATATATATATATATATATATATATATATATATATATATAACATATATAGATATATATATGTGTGTGTGTGTGTGTGTGTGTGTGCGTGTGTGTGTGTGTGTGTGCGTGTGTGTGTGTGTACGTGTTTGTATGTATATTATGGGATAGAGAGAGAGAGATGCCACTGGTAAATTCTATCATGAAATGAATAATTTTTCTACTCCCATGCCTTCGTCCTGGTTCCAGCAAAAATTCAAATATTTCAAATAAAAATTGTGGCCGTCACTTGTGCATTTTTGTATGTCTTTGACGAAGTTAGGTTTTTACTCTCTCTCTCTCTCTCCTCTCTCTCATCTCTCTACTCTCTCTCTCTCTCTCTCTCTCTCTCTCGCTATCTTTTTGCTTATGACTGGGGGGAAAGATCATCGCGATCTAAAGTAATTTTTAGGGATAAAGTTAATAGTTTAAGTATTAGTAAGCAACTATTTTAGGTAATAATTTCCATAGAGTGTCTTTACTTTATCATCAAATTATGCCAAAGTTTCCCCAAACCATCATTTATATGAATAATCTTTAATGACTAATTTCAACTTTCGGAAAGATAAATATTTTTTTTATACCACCTTCAGATAAAATTTACTGTCCCATATATATGTATATTTTTTCAAATTTTCGTTCCACTTGGTGTATTGTCATTTAATGACCAATTTGAACTTCTGGAGTCCTAATTAATTTTCTTTCTAGCGCCCAGAAAAAAACCTACTTAGTTTTCTCTTTATGTATTTTGAAACTAATAGAACTCATTGGTTCTGTTATCTTTTTATCTGCGTTTTAATCACACATCGTCCAATAATTCCTGTTGGAATATCAATTTTACTCCTTTCCAAAATTACCATACAGTAATGGACAGATAGTATTTAATTGTTTTACAAAGGAATTTGCTTAATATCACATTTCGGAAACTCATTACAAACAAATTATTTTAGAAATACTAAGTGTTCGACAGTATTAATCTTAATTCAGTCCGATATGTTTATTCTTGATTCAATTCGATACAGCAGTAGCCTCTAGTTTTTCTCTGTAATTCCAAGCTCACGTCAAAATGATTTCTAATGTATGTTACCAAACTTAAAACTGATTACGATATCCTGTATGTATCCCACTCACACTAATCTATTTTTCTTACTCTGCCAAACATTCTTTACGATTTTCTTATAGCAAAATATACTTTCCTCAAAAGTATGATGGTTGCTTGCCACAGGAAATTACATTTCATTCAACATAGCTTGTATACCTAGTTCCATCCTTTATTACCTTCTAGGTCTGTAGATTGCCCTAGAAAAGTAGAATCATATTGCTTATAGAGTGTTGAAAAGTAGGGAAGGGGTTGTCCCGAAACTGTTCAATTATTGGGCTCTTATATAACAATTTTAAACTTTATTACGGATAACGAGAGAGCGTCCTGAATGGAGTGAGTTCACAAAATAAGATATACGAATGTGAGCACATTAATGGCAGTCGAATAGGCCAGAACCTGATGGGAAGGTTTGATTTTTTTCATAACATACTGTTCACTATAAGCCGTAAGTCAAATATATCTGGTTGGAGTTTATAAAGACACCGTGAACGTTTGTGAAGCAAATATATTTCCTTAAAAATAAATAAAATACCAAAGAATATAAGAATGTTCATTACCGCAGCCTCCTCAGGTAATTTTCTTCATTATGTCTAATTATATTTATAATGACCTCCCACCTGCACATGTAGTATCCGAAGGTTAACTACCTGGCGGCTAAAAGTAGAATTAAGTACCCTTTCCACAGGATGCCTTTTGGGTTATATTATATATTCAGAAATAAAATGGGGTCAGCTAAAATTTTATACGGTAATATACAATTTTCCTCTTCTGAAATTCAGATCATTGACGTTTATAAAGATAATTTGGCCAAAGCAAACTAGGATTATACTTCTTGAGTAAGCAGTTGTTGCAAAATAAAAATGAAATAAACAATATTTAAGGGTATTCGTAGCATAATGAGTACTGTCATCGAGTAATAAAAGATTTCAATGCGTTAGAAAGTAATATAAAATAAACATAGTCATTTATTGAAGTCTGATAATTGTTAGATTACGAAGCAAAGAAATGCGAATGAGATATTAAAAAAGCGTATAAATGTATAACAAAGTAGCCGCT
>NC_087202.1:17106028-17108528 GCF_015104395.2 Macrobrachium nipponense
CCCGTTTCCCCCATCCGTAACCTGCAATAAATTAATCACAAGGCGGAAGATCAGCTCAGCGCCGCTTGCTTTCTAGAGAAGATTTTAATGCACAGTTAACTTGGTATTATCTTAAAGAAAGTCAACACAACTGTTAATTAGACGCTTGTATGCAATAATATCCCAGGCCATCGGTACTTCATAAAACATCAGTGTTCTCATAATGCCGCTTGAAGCCATCCTAGCGGTAATAAGTAATTATCTGAGATTTGATAAGGTGAAGGTATCCTTTGTCGAGAGCAGTTTGAAAATTGAATGATGCATCCTTTAATATATGGCAATAAGAGTCATTGAAAGGCAACCTTGATTTATGCGTCAATGATTGCTTAATTTATCTTTTTAATGGGTGACGAATGCTGAACAACTCAGGATGTGTCAAAATTAAGTCCTCAGTTCCAGGGCCTTAAAGACGGAATTTCTTTGTTGATTTGATAAAAGTTGATAAACATTTTTTTAGTCTATTCGTTGTTCTTATTTTAGCTTCTGTTGAATTACTTTCAGCTATTCAATACCACAAGAAAACATAATTCAGTGTGAGAATAAAAACAAATAAATATCACTAAAGTTATAACATAGAAACAGTTTTTAATTATGCCTTTACACAACCGTGTAATAATAAATTTTCCATCGATTAAATCCCACGTATTCCAAACTGGCAAAAAATGATAAATATTAACTAGATACATCATCATTCTTTTTTCTCTGTCCTCTCGTCGGCAGTGATGAAAGGCTTGTTTGAGAATAGACACACCTGGATTATTTCATTTCACACCTGCAAGGAAAAATCCAATTAACATTATTTGCACATATTTATTAATGCTAAAACTACCTTGCATTTCAACCTTAAAAAAAGAGAGAGAGAGAGAGAGAGAGAGAGAGAGAGAGAGAGAGAGAGAGAGAGAGAGAGAGAGAGAGAGAGAATCTTCTTCAATGAAATTGATGTTGATTCCTTTTCAATATTTGTGTACTATCTAGGAAATATTTTCCCATATCATTAATATTTCAAGAAGAACCTAACAATTCCATGTTTCTAGACTGAGCTGAATATTTCACGATATCCAAGCTGTATTTTAACGCTATCAACGGGAAATGCAAGAGAATTTAACCTCAGTGTAGGCGTCAGAATATGATTAGATTAAGTATAAAATTCTACATAAATTAAAAACCCTGCACGAGATTTCTTCGAGAATACATATGCTTCATGGGAAATGATGCTATCTTCTGCCCGGGAGATTCACAGGTATGAAGAAATGGGAATCTTTATTGAATATTGAGTATGCGTGTGAAGCGATTCAACTTTTGCGATATACAAGAGGAATTACACTATCCCTTCATCATTTAACTGCAGTAGTGAGAGGCGTATAATATTATGTAATAATCATTCCCTCGGATTTCTTTTAATTGCCTTCCTTACGTCATCAACAGTCACTTTCCTAAGCATTCTCAAGTTACGCTAACCACTGCTACAGTCAATAATTCTTCCACATATTCCATCAACCCAGGATTGCATTCTCGTGACAACACCTCGCTTTTGCGTCTTTAGTCTGAGATTTTCTTCTTAGCCCCTTTTCTTCCAGTAGTTTTCGTGTAAAATAATATTTTTCTTATAGTTTTCGCTCACCTTCTCTATTCCATATGCAGTGTTTGCCTTCTTGACTACCATGTCTGTCTGCTTGCACACATGAATATCTTCTGATTTTTTGTCATTTCTACATCACTAGATATAGAAATTTAAGTTTTTTCTTTGTTTTTAATTTGTGTATGTAAGGAGGCGCCGGAGGTGGCCAAAGTATAATTCGGTACACAGAATTGATCCACAGATCCCATACATGCAAACATTTCGTGACATTTCCGTTTCAAAAAGCCGCCAAAATACTGCCAGTTTCTTTTTCCCACAGTCCGAATGAATCTTAAGGCTATTGCCATTACTAGCAATAATAAATGCTTTATTCATCGTATTTCCTGATATTCTTTAAACACTAATACACGAATTAATAAAGAATTAATAACATTAATACAAGGACTGCGATATCTTACAAATGTGATCTTGAACAAGGATGTGTAGTATAAGAAATGTGCTTGGGAAATGACACAATCTAAATTCTTCTCATCTCGTGTTGTAGCCTCTTATCACCGAAAAGTGTAAAGGAGAATATTTGTTTTCATAACTTATCTAAGGGAATTGCGGCAGCCGTGAAATTCCGTTGCTTACATTATCTGGAGTTTTCTGATTCCAGAGAAAGTTTGCATCATTCCACATTTCTTAAGTTACTTTGATAAAACGCGACGTGTTGCGTATTCAATGTCATGATGAATATATTAATCTCAAAGAAATAAGAATACAAGTCAATTAGTATATTACCGACATTTGGGTAAATTGCCTTTCCTCCTCAGTGATCAGTGGTTGAAAGAACTGACACATCCATCTCGTCAAAATGGGGGAAAAATAGGAAAGCTTGAC
>NC_087202.1:17116619-17119119 GCF_015104395.2 Macrobrachium nipponense
ATAAACGTATGTTTACCTTTCTCAGTTACTTCAGAATGCATTATTGTTACGATGGCAATATAAAAAGTGGTCGAGATAACAAGTTCTTACCTCAGGGGTATTAATACCATCTCGATACTTTAAACATAGCATAGGATTTCCATTCTGTATACTTATAAAAGAATCAGACTGGATAAAATTACTCTTACAAGTTTAATGGAAGTACTTATGTTCAGTATAACATTAACACAAAATTTTCTAAGCAACATTGCATCTTCCAATGAAGCCGGTACTGTTGCAATAAATGATAGCTAGAACAATAGCCAAAATATTTTATGAATTTTCAATAACTTTTGATGGCATGTTTTCATACAGAATGTGCTGAAAATTTTCCGTAAATTTCCTCAAGAAATAAGGTCTTATTCTATTTATATATCCATCATTATCTTCCAGAAATGTAGCTGACATTATTTCCGATTTGTAACGGCAGCATATGGTAACATATGATTATTCTGCATCATTAGGGAGAAATATTCCAACAAAATCTGTAATTTTGTTCACAGCCAAATAAAATAAAGGGAATGTCCTCATTAGAACAGCTGTGACGCAACAAGAGAAAACAAATACATTTGTATAACACAACATAATTCCATTCCGTTCCCTCTGACGCCAATCCAGGGCAATTTTTAGAACATAAGACTAGCAAGCACGCAAAACACCGACTTACAAACTAAATTCTTTGTTCATGGTGATGTAGAGAATCAATAATGAAGTGGCATGATTATTTCATAGTTCACGAGAATGAATAAAGAAAATTAAAGTAGGTGAAATGTTCTAATTAAAGGAAGGTACATCATTAAATCTGAATAAAATTATAGATCAGTCATGATCATGCCTTATTTATCAATTATTGAAGATATAGCCTACATGTTCGTACATACACACATACATACACACAACATACACACACACACACACACACACACACACACACACATATATATATATATATATATATATATATATATATATATATATATATATATATATATATATATTATATATATATATAACATATAATTTTAGGGCACAATTTTTCACGGATACAACATTCGTTGAATAGGATGGCTTTTTCACTGTTAACCAGCTTTTTTTAAATTGCTTCATATTTTCTAATTATTTTCTTCACTTCATTGTTCAGGTTACTAATGGACAAATAATGGGGTTCTTCCATTTACTCCAGTATTTTTACACACGACAGCTGTTTCGTCAACTTATAAATAAGTATTGACGTTATCAAGCGTACTGATACAAATATGAACCTGCTTGCGTTTTGTGACATCAAGAGGACGGAAAGGTAGTACAGTTGCCAAAGACCTAGTTTTAAGTATTTGAAAAGGACTATAGTGGAAAATAAAATAAGACAAATAAATAAATATGTTAAAGAAAAATTATATCATAAGTAGAAAATAGGTTATTATATACACATTATACATAATATCGTGCACACAACCACTACACTGAAACGACGCATAGAAACCAAGGTGCCATTCACCAGGAAGGCAACTACAACCGTTTATTAATATCAGAAGCAGTCAGCATCGCCATGCAACGCCCCAACCTTAACATTCAACGCGAGGCAGAAAGATTCTTGCCCTTGTGTAGGAGGCAGTCATTCACCCGCGTGGAACAAAACCACCACACGCGGACAGGAGCCCACAATGACAGTCAGTAAATTAAACATATGTGTATTAATATATACTTATGTATAATGTGTATATAATAACCTCTTTTCTACTTATGATATAATTTTTGTTGTTAACATGCTTATTTATTTGTCTTATATTATTTCTCACTATAGTCCTTTGTAAATACTTAAAACTAGGTCTTCCGTCCTCATGATGTCACAAAACGCAAGCAGGTTCATATTTGTATCAGTACGCTTGATAACGTCGATACTTACAGGTTGACGAAACAGCTGTCGCGTGTAAAAATACTTGAGTAAATGGAAGAACCCCATTATGTGTCCATTAGTAACCTGGTCAATGAAGTGAAGAAAATAATTAGAAAAAATGAAGCAATTAAAAAAAAGCTGGTTATCAGTGAAAAAGCCATTCCATTTTCAATATATAATATTATATATATATATATATATATATAATATATATATATATATATATATATATATGTATATATTATATTGTATATGTATATATATGTATATATATATATATATATATATAATATATATATATATATATATAATATATATATATAATTATATATATATATATATATACATATATATATTATATATATATATATATATATATATATATATATATGATATATGATATATATAAATACATATGCACTTATATGGTGCGTGTGTGTTATATATTAGTATATGTATGTATATATATATATATATATAAATATATATATATATATATATATATATATATATATAATAAAGTACTATGCATATATATATATATATATTATATATATTATATATATG
>NC_087202.1:17129119-17137045 GCF_015104395.2 Macrobrachium nipponense
AAATCATATTCAACAGTGAATATGCGTTTACGCAGTGGACGTCTGTATTTATACAGATGCATGGATAGGGTCGTAAGCACCGTAGTGATTAGAAAACACACAAAAAACAAGTGGAAACACCCGTACAAATCTATATAAATTAGAGGTAACACTATTTCGGGTCATGACAATAAATGCTCCTTTGCAAAGTCCCGATCGCAGTTTTAGCCTTGAGTTTTTTTGAGTTATATAAAATATCGAACCTCAATACACTCAACTCAATTTAAAAATATGGCTGAATTGCAAGGAATAACATGTCTGTAAAAAAACTTTCATCAGGCTAAATGCGCTGACCAGGATCCCTCACTATTTCAAATTTTAGCAAAAGAATGAAGTACAAACAGTTAATATTGAATACAGTAGAGATAACTTGTCTTATTAGTAATCGCTCAGTTCCTAATAGTTCGTCATTCATTGCTTTATACGTAACCAGCAACATAATGCTAAAAACACACAATACGTTGCCGATGGTAATAAAGAGAAGGATCCTAATTATTACAAAAAGAAATAGAAACAGTAGCCCGTTCAGAATCAAACAAGCAAACTCGGTGACTGTGTCACCTAGTCAAGCGGTCAAGGTCAGTCAAAAAACTGCCGAAGTGTTCAAAGCATAGCAAATTCCACACAATAAGCGACTCTAGCAGAGCGGGGGAAAAGCGATGTTGGTTTATACATGCCAATATCTTTTGAATTAAAAAGGATTTTCCTATGAAACACACGACCGTATAAAGTAATCAGAGCAGGTTTTTCGTTTTTTTTTAATACGTAAAGTTATTATAAGTAGTGGTGGATAAAGCCCGACTGTACGCGCCGTAAAAATTAGAATATCTTGTTTATTCCTTTAGTACACGTAATATCCTGTATTACGGACACACCGTCTGTTGTTCGAACTTCCTAATGAGAAGTCCGGATAAGCGAGCGCTTACAGATACCTCTATAGTTATAAAAAAAACATTGATCTGTATCTAGTGTAATTGTAAGATTCATCTAGGGGTATACAAAAAATTTATTATCTTACATCCTGCAAAATAAGGCGTGTTTATCAAAGAAAATCCTAAAATAAACCTTCAAACATATTAAAATCCGTTTGAAACAAAAATGAGACAGTTAATCAAATAATAACTTATATAAAGGAACTATACATTTGTCTCATAAATCGTAACATTGTTTCAAATGACCCAACAGAATTCTCCCACAACGCAGTCGCACTTTGCACGCAAAATCTCGAGAAGCATGCAACCCCTCGAATGTCTTAGTGCGTGTAAAAAGACTTTGCTGGGAAATGAATTTTAATCCTTCCCGACACTCTGAAATATAACGATTTCCGCGAACAAAGCCCTAGACACGGTTGACTCGCTGCAAACAAGTTAAATATAGTAATCCACAAAAACCTATACATATAATATATCGCATTTCTTTTATGTTGCTAATTTTTAATCCCGCCCAAACCAGTCGTGGATGAATCTCTCTGATAATCTATCTAAAAGTAATATCAGTAAAAGTATTCAAGCAGAGGTGATTCAGCGAAAGAAATTTTTTTTTATCTTTTACCTGAATACCAGGAAGTTTCTCCACTAGCGAGTGATCTCTGGGAAAAACGGATGTAATTTAACACAAAATACGGTCTAAGGACAAAACATAAAAGCTATATACGTACTTCGTATAGACTCTCAATGAAATTCAAAATAGAGATAAATGACGAAGTTGAAAAAATGTTAGTAATAGGAGTCATTAGGAAAATCAAATCAAATACCCATATAATTTTTTCCCTCAAACGTCATGCCATAAAAGATCGGACTTGGCGTATCTGCGCAGATTACTGTCGCTTAAACAAGGAAACGACTCCCGATAGTTTCCAGTGCCATGTACCGACGACATCTTATCTCTGTTAGGTTAGAATAAATTTTTCACCAACTTGGACTTACTTAAAGGCTTTTACCTGATACCATTACCTAAGTGATTGTACCTCATACACCGTTTTCAGCACACTCAGGGGACATTATCAATTTTTTACGTATGCCTCCGGCTTACGTTGCGCCCCAAATTATAATATAGTGTTTGGAGACTTTTAGGGGATACCCTACATGCTTATGGTTGGTCTTTATAATCTTTTCTAATACTTAGAAGTACATTCACATAAACTAGAGCTAGTGCTACAGAGACAAAGACAAATAATCTCAGAGTAAAATATCTAAATGTGAGTTTTAAAAAACCGAACATGTTTATCTAGGTTTTATTGTGTCTCGTCAAGGTCTTAAAGTAGTCCAAGGTAAGGTGTCGGCCTATTCATAACTTCCGGTACCTATTAACGTAAAAAGGGGGATACAGCACTTTTGCGCTGTATGGGTATTACAATCGTATGTAAATTATGTAACTCTTCAATCATAGACAGCTCCTTTAACAGATCTTACGAAGAAGAGCGTAGATTTATTATGGTCTGAAAAGCATCAACAGGCGTTCGATATCTTAAAAGCGGAAAATGCAGCTTACCTACTTAAAAAAAGAAAATCCCTGATTTAAATAAGGAATTTTTTTTTATTGCAACAGACGCCTCAGACCAATGGGTAGAGGGATACTACTTCAGCAATATGATAAACAGTTCTTTCCTATAGCTTTTCATTCATGTAAACTAAGCCCTCTGAAAGTAAATATGCAGTAATAGGCAAGGAAGGGCTAGGTATCTTTAACACTAGTACATTTTAAGTTCATAATCTATGGCTATCCTGATAAAGTCCTTACTGAACATGAGTCCTTTACCGAGTTTTTCAAAGGCTTTAATCACAGTCCAAAAGGAACTCGGTGACAAATGATCATTCAGGTCTTTGGAGCCAAGATAAGATATCTACCTGGGAAAGCACTTATCATAGCTGACGCATTATCCCGCAAAGCCCACCGCACATACTGCAAAGAACCATTAATTAGACTAAATAATATAGAAACATCCGTGCCTATTGTTAAAACCGTATCTAAACAAGAAAATTCCTTAACCCAAGAGATCGCGAGCATTGAATATCTGGGTCGGAGCGCAGAACTGTTACAAACTGAACAAAGCAAGTGTCAACAGTGATAAGCAAAACAATAAACACCAAACAATAAACATTTCGAACAGAAACAAGGTCAGCGGCTAAGCAAACCAATAAACACTTCTAGCAGAAACCCTAAAGCAAAAATATATTTAAAGTATGTGTATCAGAATAATGTAATCAAATGTAATATTATATGTAGGTCCGTGACGAGGAAAACCCGAAGAAACACAACAGATGACTAACGACCAGGTAGTAGTAATAATCTCTCTCATACCAATCGTCATAAACTGGTTGCATTCCGTCATCCAGGTTTCCCTACTATGTCACAGAAAGCCAAATCACTGTTTTACGGCCTACAATGCTTAAGATATAAAAAGCACATAACTAATTGTAAACACGTGTCATGAAAACAAGGGATACACTAAGACGCCTGTCAGTTTAGGAGCCTATCCTGTGCCAAATCAATCCTTGAAAGAATATACGTAGAATTATTAACAGAATTACGAGTCTGACAGAGGGAATAAACACTTCTTAGTGTCAATAGTTCCTTGACACGTTTATATAGAATTAATAGCACTAAAAACAAACACCGCAATTGAGTGCGTTAGGAATATTTATGAGTGCTAAATCAGTAAACATGGAATTCAACACATGATAATCTGACTCGGGTGGTGTAAATCAATAATAATCTCCTTAACACGTTGTGTGAATTCCTTTCCATTAAGAAAACCAATAATATATTTTATCACCCAGAGTCAATCGGTTTTGGTAGAATACCGATAATTAAATAGAAGTGTCAATGTCTTACGAGTTACAACTCGTGATATTGGATCCGAACTGGATTATAGCGGTTCTCGCGGTTTTGAATACCTTTATCATTTATATCTTGTAATCTATAGAATTGATGCCGGCAAGTAGCCTTCATACGGTACGCCGCTAGACACTTTTCCACATATTCAAGCCAACCATTAATTTGTATCAAATAAAATATAAAAAAAAAATATATAAATAATAAATATAAAAATTAAATAAATATGGATACAAGTGGAGTCAATATAATACACTCCGTAAGAAGTCGGAAGAGTTACAAATTATAATAAAAAAGGAATCACGATAAAATCAATAAGCAAAACGTAACCATAGATAATTAAATAAATATCCAAATATATGCGTAAAGATTTGAACTCTAACTTAACGCTTTAGTAATGACAAATAAGCTTTAAAGTTCAAACACATATCCAAAATCTACTGACATATTGTCTGTCCCGGTGATTTATATTCGTAGGTCAATGAAAAAAAAAAGCTTAAATTAAATAAATAAATAAATAAATAAAAGAAAAAATAAAATAAAATAGAGATTTTAAAGTCAGGAAGTCTAGAAGTGAAAATGTTATCTATGAAATAATCCTATATGAATCTTATACAGGGCTAATAATATATATAGAATTTGTATGGAAACCTTTTTCATGTAGTTTGAATAAGGAATATTTAATTTAACATAATTACAATTATGCAGATTTCCAACATGAAACTAATATATTGTTCAATTTTGGTACTGTTTTTTTTCAGACATTCTTCTCATGTGGGTCGAGTATAAAAAAAAAAAAAAAACAAAAAAAAAAATTTATCCTAAAGTCGTATTTATTACAGCAAGTAACGTAACTCTTAAGCTGGTGACGACGTCATCAGTTCTAGAAGGTCTGTCGCGATTGCCGTATCAGCATTTGTTCCTTTAAACCTCAATAATCTGCTTACACAGGCTTCATCTGTGTGTCGTCTCTGCTTGCAAAACAGATTGACTGGAGAAAGGAATGCTTAGCCCGAACTTCTCATGGGGCAAGGCAGACGTTAGGTACAGTGTCTATCGTATGCGCAATGCAACTTGCAATCATTTTAAAATAATAACAAAATAAGCAAATAGACTTCTATAACAACAAAAATGAATTATTTTTCTAAACCTCATAGACATTTAGAAGTATCAATAGTATATATGTGAAATATTTACTTGCGACATTAGCCTATTACAATTCAAGTAAAACATTCATGGGAAAATGTCACATTTTCTTGAAAAACCCAAAGTTTATTTAGAAATTAGTTACATAGTGGTTTTTTTCGTTGCATCTCCTACCTATTAATAAAGTTTTTAAAATTAACCTCAGAGGATGCGCGCGAGAAAATTGAATATGAAACTTTTGTTAGGGCACATAGGATCAGATTTTATCACAACTTAATTTCAGTTAGCATAGAGAAATACAGAATCATGATTAATCTTCTCTTTGACTCTTATGTTGCCTGGCAATCTTACAAATAGCTCCGTTTCACACTTCTTTGTCTAGTAACTTACTACCAGTAATATCGAATTTTCTTTGGGATTCGTATTGAATATCTGTTTATTTTTTATAATTATGGATATTTTTACAGTCCTCATAGACCTGGATAGGTTCACTCATTGTTAATGCCATGGATAAAAAAGTTTGTACAGTGGACTCTTTTGAATTCCAAAATATCAGCGAATTCATGTGGGTTAAGTCTGGTCTAAATGGCTCTCTCCCCTCCCGTATTTGGATGTTGTCTGAATTTACTTTGCCCTTGTGACAAGTATAATTTCACTTGCAGGCTGATTAATGGAACCTGGTTACAGTATCCTGCAGTACGAGAGTTTCACATCGCAACTTCAAAAATCGTTCGTCGCAGCAGGACGACTACAGTCAAGTAACAACCGCCTACAATGTGAAAGGAATTTCATGGACTTCTTCGACCGACACCGTATCTCGTCGTTAATCTCGTTTTAATGCGGAATGCTCCGGCGGCTGTGGGAATCGACTACGAAAGGGACATACTTCCGACGATTACGACCCGAAGGATATTCAACTCTACTTTGCTGGCGAAGGACTCGTGCTGGGGATGTTTTTTTTTATTCATCGCGAACGTAATCGTGTAGCTTAGGATGCAGAGAATAAGTATGAGCGCAAAAATAGAACGTTGGAGCCACGCCCAGCAAATTTTCCCCTTGTTTAACCCTGTGAAATAGGCCGTTTCATTGGGCTATAGGTGGTTGTCTGGAACTGTGTAATGGACGAAAAGTTTGTTCGAACGCTAGTTAAAAGTGAAGTAGTATAACCTCGTCAGTGTCCTATATAATAAAGTATCATGTATCCTATATAGAAATGATCATAAATAAAACCGAATCGAAATATATGCGTGTATCGCACTAGGAATCTATATATAATTGATCATAAATAACAGAGTCGAAATATATTCTTTGCGTGTACGCAATAGGTAATCTCTTATATAAATGATCATAAATAACAGAATCTAAATATATTTTTGCGTGTACGCAGTAGGAATCTATTTAAAGTGCACGATATAGTTCTCATAATTATCATGAATCCATATACCAAGTGATAAATATACAAATCAGGTAGAACTATAATCACTCCGTTACCTTTTTTCTTACCAATATCTGCAGTAGTTTATGAGTTAGTATATGAATTAATGAATCAGATATATAACATTTAGCATAAAAATCAACGAATCAATCAGCATAAACATTAATAATGTTATCAATTCATATATGAAATTTTTTATCAGTTAAAATATGATTTTTATCATGTTAATCTTCATTCTATGCAATTATCAGAGTACATTAGTATTTTCTGTAGCATAAGTATCTTAAGAGATGAAGTGAAAAAACTGTATCATTATATATCACGTGATCACTATTATTTACCAAATATCATTGTTTTATATTTTACTACTTGAATCAATTCATGTATACCATGAATTTTTATTTACTTATATATATATATATATATATATATATATATATATATATATATATATATATATATATATATATATATATATATATATATTCACATAGTGTCTGTATCACACTCCTATAAGTCAAATGCAAGTCAAGTTTGAGTAATATTCAGTAGTTGGTTTTGGTAGCTGACGAGCTGATGTAAGTGTTTACATAATAAAAATATGGTAATGTTAGTTCCATATATATAAAAGTCTAAAACTAAGAGGTCAACCAGATTGCTTGCAGGAATGTGATCAGACTAGAGACGCTAAAGATGACGTATACCATAAGTATGTAGGCTAAGATAACATGCCGTCACCTGTAGTCATTCAATTGTTTATAAACATTAGTCCAAGCTCCCTGCTTGAGACAACTACCGCCTACGTGATCTGTAGCGTGTTCTCTTTGATTGTGTGTTCGTATGAAACTAGTCATTGTATGTATGTTCATATGTTCGAACTACTGTCTGTTCCTTCATAACTTGTAACAGAGATGGTAGACAGCAGAAGAGAGTTAGCTATCGTCATTAGAAGACCTGTACCTCTTTACCTAAGCTTTATCATGTAGAGGAATAGGATTAGCCATCATCATTGGCAGAAGCGATCAAGCTATCGTTATTAGAAGACTTTATACAATCATACCTGATCTTCACCATGTAAAACTTCAGAATATATAATTTCTATACTAGTGTTTTCTACAAGAACCTCCTCACCGAACCAACATGAGTTTAACACATCGTCGTAACAACCAACAAGATAATACCGACTTCGTAAGTGATCTACAAACCCCCAGACACTCCATTGAAGATGGAAGTCAATACCAACCGACTTAGCGTAAGATTATCGCTAGTCTAACATTACCTCATAGGGCGCCTTATCATACAAGGCACAAGCCCTAATATATATATATATATATATATATATATATATATATATATATTATATATATATATATATATATATATATATATATATATATATATACTATAATGCTACATCACAGTTATACAGATTTTTACATTAATTTCTCAAAACAAAGCAGTCATAAGTTTCG
>NC_087202.1:17137545-17158826 GCF_015104395.2 Macrobrachium nipponense
CACAGATATTCCCCGTCTTTGATCATTCAGTGATTTTAGCTGCAACTCTTTTTCAGTAACCGAATTCCTATATCCATTCGAATAAATAGCCTTTGCTATCAGTGTTTTTCACTTTTGTTTCATTTAGTCAAAGGTTTGACCTGTTCGTCAACTTAAATCCTCTATTATCGAATACAAGAATTTACCCTCACATGTATGAAGAATGGGTATATTGAGTAACATCTCTCTCTCTCTCTCTCTCTCTCTCTCTCTCTCTCTCTCTCTCTCTCTCTCTCTCTCATTAAAAATATTCGATGAGCATAGAAATGGAATAAATTCCATTCTCGCTATGCTGACGAATGATGGAGAGAGAGAGAGAGAGAGAGAGAGAGAGAGAGAGAGATTGCAAGCATGAATTCACCTGCTATAGGAGAGATTAATGTTTGTAAACAATGAAGCATATCTGGCACCTGTGCAGTAGCTGGTAGGCAAGAGCGAACAGTACCAGACGACGCTCTCATCTAATTTAATTTTGTCAAGTGTTTTGTGCACACTACATGTATGGCAGGGTAAAGATTCTTCATTGCTTATTGCATTGTATATGTATTCTCGTGTAGTGCTGTATTAATTTCTCAAAATCCGAAAAAAATATTCTCAAAGTTGGTTATGTTTTTATGTTTTCCCGTCCGTTAACTTCACTTTCCACAGGATAAACATTTCACGGCAACAACAATGAATATTTAAATACAAAATAAATATTATTTTGCTTTCCATAAAGGTTTAGAACCAGTAGTTTCAAATAACTTCCACACGAGGGAACGCTGTCTTTGTCACTGCACTCTCGATAGTGAAATGGAATGGTCTGAAATTCATCATCTCGATCCATTTTCTTTGAATCCCAACTGTTGCTCCTGTGAAGTAAATCGTTATTTTTTACTATAAAAATATGGAATTATAATTTTATGTATTTACTGTTGTCATATGGGTTGAAATGAATAATCACTTAGGAATTTGGTGGGGTAATAAAGTTTTAAATTTTCTGTTGTGAAATCGCGTGATTTTGAGCAGTCTTCCGAAACGATGTCAGCAAAAATATGTAAATCTGAATAGTTCAATAGAAAAATGTTTTTATGCTCTAATACTTTGCATAAGATAACATTATTTAATAAAGATCAACTTCAAATTGAGAGATAAGACAAATTAGATATATATGGATGAAAACATTTGTCCATGTGTTGGTAGTAGCGAGAAAATATTATTGGAACGTCGATCTCGGCAATGTTTGGCAGACGAAATTCTAATGGTGGTATAGCCAAGGAGGGGCTATTGCGTGGGTCTTTTGAACTTAATAATAATATTACTCATTTACTGAGCAAGTGCTCTACCTTATACCTCCGAGCAATTTAGGCCAGGTTACACAGTGCTCTGTCCCACTGCTCTCTCTCATCTTCATTCTCTTTAGGCCTCGCATGGGTTGGACGGTTAGTGGCTGCCAGCCACTTATTTCTCCTTTCCTTGTCACTTTCGCTGGGAATACGATGTCAGGATACTAGGCTTCCCTTTCCCCACCTATTACTACATCCTATAACATCACACGACTGAACCATTGCTTACAAATAAGGCGCAGATTAACTTGAAAGGTCAATATTCCTCTGATAGAGTAGTGAAGTGTAACAGCTTTTCGCCCACCAGCCGTGTTATTTCTTTAGGAAAGACGTGTTGATGACCTCACGTCAGTGGTGTAGTTAGCCTTCCATCGTTGGGAGGGCCAAGCTATTTTATGAGGAGCCAAAGTAAATGGCGTACAACTTAGTACATAAAAATTATATATTTAGTAAAAGATACTATTCTCAAGTGTATATATCCATGTAAATAAAGCAAAATAATAACATTAGTAACGAGTAAACATGCATTCGGAATTATGGAGTTCAATTAATTCTCAACTCTTACTATATGCAAATGTAAAGTAAATTTTCCTCACAACTTCGTTCAAAACTGTATACACACACACACACACACACACACACACACACACACACACACACACACACACACACATATATATATATATATATTAATATATATATATATATATATATATTATATAATATATATATATATATATATATATATATTTATATATATATATATATATATATAATATATATATATATATATAGATATATATATATATAATATATATATATATATATATATATATATATATATATATATATATGTATATATATATATATATATATATATATATATATATATACATATATATATATATATATATATAATATATATATATATATATATATATATTATATATATATATATATATATATATATATTTAATATATATATATATATATAAAATATATATATATATATGTATATATATATATAGTATATATATATATATATATATATATATATATATATATATATATATATATATATATATATATATTATATACTATATATATATATATATATATATATAATATAATATACTATATATATATATATATATATATATATATATATAGTATGTATATATATATATATATATATATTATCTATATATATATATATATATATACATATATATATATATATATATATATATATACTTTATATATATATATATATATATATATATATATAATATATATATATGTCTATATATATATATATATAATATATATACACGTATATGCGTGTTGTAAAGGTAACAAGAATCAAACTAATGAACCAAGCAAAAACGTCTTTCAATTTTCTTCTGAAGATTGAAAAAGAAACCCGCAAAATCACTGTGTATAACTTGTTTACTTATGAGTATTTACATTCCCTTTTACTTCACACTCAAGTACTTTCGGACCCTATCTGTGGCCCATTTTCAAGAGATGTGCGGATTGTCAGCCTGGGTCAAGACCCCGCAGTCTTCTGGAACTTCTTGTTAGGCTGTCATTCATGTGATGGCTTTTTTGGTTTCCTTGAGAGTTACTAATCCCCTCTTGTCGCTCTGATACCCTGAGCTGATGGTCAATGGGGTTAACCCTTGTGGTAGGTGAGTGGTCACCAAAAGTCTGTTGAGCAGAAAGCCTAATCTCCAGGTCAGAAGTCAGGTCATTTTCCCAACAATGCCTAGCTATAGCACTCCCCTGTGAGTCAAGCTATACTGCCCTTTTGTGTTCTTGGATTCTAGTCTTTATTCCCCTACCTGATTCCCCAACATATTTGTCTCCACAGTTGCTACAAGTGATTATGTATAACCCCCCTACATCATCTGTATTACTGTCTTCTCCTTCCTAGCTTTGTTGAGGGCCCTTTTTCTGAACCATTACGGGTGGAGATATGTGGATGATAATTTTACTATTCCGCTAGGTGATGAAAATGAAATGGAAACTTTTATAGACGATCTCAATAAGTTTGATAACACCCAATTCACTTTAGAGAAAAGTAACAATAATAAACTGCCCTTTTTAGACATACTCACAGAAAGAAAAGAAACAGGATATGAATTCAGTACATATAGAAAGCCCACACACACAAACTCATATCTTCATTTCTTCTCTTTTCACAGTCATGATATAAAAATAAGGGTTCTAACAGGTTAATTTCTTAGGGCAATTAGAACGTGTGACCCTTGCAAGATAGATTAAGAAATAAATTACATCGATAAAAGCTTTGATGCATTAGCATACCCGGAATGGTTCAGAAAAAGGGCACTCAACAGAGCTAGAAAGATTTTTATAAAGCAAATGTAGAGTACATGGAATAAAGAAAACAAGAAAATAGTTGCCTCCCTTCTATGCCTAAAATGAAACAAATCACTTAAAAATGAAAGAAAGTAAATATAAATTTATGGACACCTTTGATAATACCGTAGAAAACAAAGTACGTAAAATTAAATTGGAAGAAGACAGTAATACAGATGACGTAGTGTAGGTGGGTATTCATAATCAATTTCAGCAATTGTAGAGACAAATATGTTTGGGAATCAGGTAGGGGAATAAGGAATAGAATCCACGAACACAGAAAGGCAGTACAGCTTAACTCATAGGAGAGTGCTATAGTTGGGAAAATGTCTATAGGGTGGAGCATCAAGAAAAAAATGAGAATTAACCCAGGAAACTGAAGGAAAAGGTGACGTAAAATCGAAAATTTCATTTGTTTTATCTGTGCTTGTATGCCTGTCACGAGTAAGGGTCTGATTTTGAGTTAAAAACCTTTCTTGAGTGACAGAGCCGTGTGCAAAATTTTGTCTGGGTCTGTCAAGAGGTCCGGCTTCCAATAGTGGACAAACAAATATAAAAACTTTATATATATATATATATATATATATATATATATATATATATATATATATATATTATATATATATATATATATATATATTATATATATATATATATATATATATATATATATATATATATATATATATATATATATTACATCAAATTTCTTTCTGTTTCTCTCATTATCTTCCTCTCTGTTGATGTATGAGTACCGTAATTAACCTTTATGAAAAATTTACAGTTAAAATAAGCAGAAAATGTGATGAGAATACTAACATTTTAAATTTACGTAAAAGTTAGAAACATCGCCTTATGTGTGTAAGCAATACTGAATACAGAGATCACTTTAATTAACCAATCTCACTTCCCAATCAGTTTAAATCGACGAAGAATTCTTCTCCATATCTAGTGGAAGCACAGATACTTTCTCTCGTCATCCCTTTCAGCTTCACAATCAACATCTATTCGCCAAAGCAAACGCTGCGTCTCTCCTCCGCCCAATTCAGAGCAAACAAAAAAAATTCTGATTTTGTTTTCAGTGAGAGAACATTTGAGGCATTTCCAACGGAGAGACAAGAATGTATGCAAAGCCTGGCTCTTCGAGATCGTGCCACGAAGTTCCGCAGTGTTTTGACAATGACGCTGAAGTTTCTATTTCTGTTTGCTATAGCACTTCTTTATCGTAAGTCAGTTTCAACTACAGGTTTCTTTCTGTTGTTTTGTCGTATTTACGAAAATATATTTAGGTGATTTAAAATAAGTATGTTTTTTATGGTACATTTCTTAAGAGGAATATTTCAGGGATATTTTCTCCTCCGCAATGTTTGTGGAATATTAAGTAATTCCTTTTCCAAATGCTATACTTTATTTCGTATGAAACAGCTCTCTCTCTCTCTCTCTCTCTCTCTCTCTCTCTCTCTCTCTTCTCTCTCTCTCTGTGGTGGTTTTTTCTTACATGAAATGTTCGATATCACATTTGTTTATAAAATAACAGCCAAATCTTGACGGCTGGAGCCTCCAACTATAAAGTAAATTAATACGTTGTGCTATCTCCACTTCTCTGTGGCATATTTTCCATATTTTCATCTTTGTTATAAAAGACACGTCCACTGACCACACCTTCAATCCGCAAGGGAACAAAACAAGAGATTAGTAATTGCAAAACTGAAAGTGGTCACTGCTGTGGTCATCAGACTTAAAAACTCTCTCTCTCTCTCTCTCTCTCTCTCTCTCTCTCTCTCTCTCTCTCTCTCTCTCTTTCTGTCTGTCTGTCTGTCTGTCTCTCTTTCCCAAACGAGCTCAGACAAACATTCACGTAAAGGCCAGTAAGTAACTTTCCAGTATCCACACACACACACACACACCAAGTAACTGAAACGATCAGATCCAGCTTAAGAGTCGTATTGATATTCCTAATGTAAAATATGGCAGCTTTCATTGTCTTTCTTACATTTCAGTGAACAGAGACTTTTCATTTTGAAAGAATATTAACCCGAAACGTTGGATAAAATGAAAACCTGATTACCTCTAATGATTCTTCCAGATGACCGGCATCTCATTAATTAATAAGTTTTTAGAATTCCCATCAGGATCTTTCATTAACTGGACGGTGCTCGGTGAACCATTCTCTTTAGTCTTTCTTGCGAGATTTTCCTCCCTCGTTAGGACAGACAGGTCGCGGGGATTGTTGTAATAAATAGGAGACTTTTAATACTGAAATGTGAATATTCAATGAACTGGTTTGATGTCGTGCTTGCTATAATCCAACGCCATTTTCCATGCTATGATGGAGTAGCTATGTGGTTTATAGAAGCAAATGGATGAACTTTATGACTGCAGGATGGTTATTTCTCCTCGCCAGAGAGGTTGTGTCCCTGGTTCATAGTGCATTTTCGTTTTTCTGTCTTTCTCTTGCTTTTGCCATAAAGATTATTCAGTAAACTTTGAGCTGATTTGTATGAAAGTTGGGCGGAAGGACGGTTTTATAATTTCCAAGCGGTGATTGAATTTTGGGGGAAACACGAATGTTGCTGTTAGAAAAAGGGGTCCCTTATCGCTGGCAAACAAATTCAACCACTACTCTGCAGATAATAGTCAGGCTGGAGATTATGTCCTCTTCAACAGCACGATGTCACTTGAATCCCAAACACTAACAGTATCTGGTCGAGGGTTATGCTGTTTCAAACTTCTTTTTTTTTAATATGTTCCTCCAAAGGGATTTAAGGCTTATTCATCCCAACGAAAATATTCAAGAATTTAAACCAACTTGAAGCTCGTGACAAATGAGTTTGAGTATCTGCGCGGCGTATGATTTATTTTCTGGCATAAATAATGATCTTTTCCTTTGAAATGTTTTTTCTGGATTCTTGTTTTAGATTTGAAATGTTTTACACCTGTGATTTCTCAGAATATACATGGTTAAATGCATACTAAAATTACCTCATTAGGGAATCAAAAGAGATAAATTAGTGTTTTCTAAAAAGCTGATTCTAGAGAGAATTTTGGTAACTGTTGCCTCAATCATTTTTAATGCTGTTCATTTTGTTCTTCGGTTACGATCTCTTTCCAAGTGGAAATAGCAAAGCCCTTATTAATTCCAAATTTGCATTATATATATATATATATATATATAATATATATATATATATATATATATATATATATATAATATATATGTGTGTGTGTGTGTGTGTGTGTGTGTGTATCGAGTACCATGACGTCATTTATGTATTTATTTGTAAGCATACATACGTGCATACATAAATTAATTATAGAATAATCGTTAACGATCTTTAACTAATAAGAAACACTTTTTGTTGTTTGAATAAGGCCATAAATCTGCTTTAAGATAATGTCTTGGAACAGCAAAGTTGAACCTTTCTTAACTACCTTTTATTATAAGGCGAATATTAATTTTATGTTCGGCACAAACATCAAATCTTAATATAATTTAAAATGAATCAAGTTAATTACGTACTTCAAAAGTATAAGAACGTCAATTTCTTTCCCCTGCAAATATGATAAATATCGGCGTGTTCCTGAGAGAACGCAGAAACCTGGACAATTCAGCTATCATTATTATAATCATATTGTTATTACTATAAACATATATAGTCCTCATTTATTTTAGGGAAAATGGAACAAAATTATGTATAGAATTGATTCAATGTAAGAAAAAAATTAGTGAAAAAAAACGAAATACGGTTAATGTAGAAAAACAATACATCTTCATCTAAAATTCTATAACAGCACAAAATAATTTAATTCTGGAAGCAGAAAGATTTGCTGTACATAGTGAATCTTGTAACCTCTACCCAGGGGTACAAATGGTTGGTTCTTCATGAACGCCACGCAATGACTTTGATAAATAGACGAATTGTAATTGACGAGGTAGCTATGGCACAGAGTAATTGGAATTCCAGTTTGTGGGATGAGCATGAGACAAAGGAAAGCGAATTCTCTTCGCTGGGACGGGCATGAATCGAAAACATTTTTTGATTAGTGAATTCATACTTCAAGACAAAGAATTCATTTGCTTTTTGTTACTAAGTGGAGGTATGAATATCAAATACATTTTACGGTTTTCCGGGGCGATTTTATTTATGTTTTAAGTTAAATGACACAATTACATATCTATACGAAACACACACATATATAAATATATATATATATATATATATATATATATATATATATATATATATATATATAGATATATATATATATATATATATATATATATATATATATATATATATATATATATATATATATATATATATATATATATATATATATATATATATATATATATCGATACGGTTACGAGAAGGTTTGAAGAATATTGCGCATTAATTCAAGTAATACGTAGGTGTCTGAAGATCTGTAGGCAATGCGTCATGAATGTTCGAAATGACAGTGCTAAATTTGGTACGGCGAAATGAGATATAATGAGTGAAATTATGAGCGCATTTATTTAAACACTTATTGTTGCTTTGATCTTTTGGATTTTGCTAGTATCGTCTGTCTGCACAAGTATGCTCGTCTTCATAGCTGTCATCAATATTACGCAATACGTAGAAGTTGTATATTGCTGGAAACTGGAAAGCTTATTCATTATAGTACCTCGTGGAGTTTATCAACTTTCTTGAAAGAAAAATAATTGTGGAAGGTCATTTCCAAATGCCAAACTCTAAAGTCTTTTAAGAGGTTGCCTTCAAATTTAATTGATGAAATTTTGTGAGTTTTTTTACGGACCACAAAATCAATTGACATTACTGAAGAAACTGATCCATGACTAAGCTCACAGACGTTATGGTGTTTATGTGGAAAATTCCAATACTTTTGACAAAATTTGGTAGAAACGATTACAAGGTGAACCAAGTAAAATGAACACTTAGGAGAAATAGGTTGAATGGCAGAGGTTAAATATCAATATATCAATATATATATATATATATATATATATATATATATATATATATATATATATATATATATATAATAAGTATTCATACAAATACACACACATATATATATACAGTCCGTAAAAAAAAACTCACACAATTTCATCAATTATATTTCAAGGCAGCCTCTTAAAAGGACTTATAAGTTTGGCATTTGGAAATGACCTTCCACTATTATTTTTCTTTCAAGTTGATAAACTCCATGAGGTACTATAATGAATAACCTTTCCAGTTTCCAGCAGTATACAACTTCTACGTATTACATAATATTGATAACAGCTAGGAAGACGAGCATACACTTGTGCAGACGGACGGTACTAACAAAATCCAAAAGAGCTAGATACCCTCGAATAACCTAAAGGACTAATGTAATATGGCTTACACTGACTTCGCATGACCAGGCTTCGTAACCCATTCACGAGGTATTGCTTATTCCAGTGACTTTGTGAACCTCAGCTGAATCTGGAATTTGGGCATTAATTTTGAAAAGCGCTGGAACGACATTTAGTCCAAATATGAGAGTGGCGTTGCTCACTACCAATGTGGCTAAATTCTGCAAACACACAGACAGCCTTTTATATAATGAAAAAAGTTTTAATTATAACACAGCCTATTACGTGGCTACTTCTTCAACAAACTAAATACATTCTGAAGAAATAATGCCGAAGATTTCCTAAAATAAGAAATGTATAAGAAAATAACGCAAAAGAAAAGGGTTTTGATGTAACATCGGATTATATAAGTAATGATATAAAAATATTACCGTAACATAAAGTTGTCTCAATGGACTACGTTTGACATCGGTTTCTAAGGTGTGAAACAATAAGCATTAACAAGAACAGCGATTGATTTGTATTGTAGAAAAGAACGATAAGAATACCGTAGTACTATACAAATATACAGACATATAGCCGTTTGTATTTGCTTGCAAACGTCAGTCATTTGGTACAAATATATTTCGCCGGCTGTAAACATTAAGCTTTCGGAAGCAACACTTTTTAAATGGTAATTACAGTTCAGCTATCTGCTTATGACTCACCATGAAATGTAAATGACTAATTTCATTTTGAAATGACAATTCTCTTATTTGCGCCATGAATGACCACATTTCAATTGGTTTCGACAATTGGTATCTGAAATGGTTTGTTTTCTTATGGATAACAATGTAACTGAAATGATAGTTCAAAAGTTTCCCAAGTTGTTTGGGAATGAATAGCTAATATGGTAAATTGATTTTTGTCTTACTTATGCATTCCATTTGATGTATTTTTATGCCAATAAACTATTTAAAATTGAATTTGAATTTGAAAGCTAAGGAAAGTTTGCACAAAGATTGGCTTATCTGACAAATTTCAAATTGAACTACATACATAAAAAACACAACAAACCTTTTGTTTTAATCATTATCATGATTGAAACCGTATCATCATTTGAATTTGAAAGCTAAGGAAAGTTTGAACAAAGATTGGCTTATCTGACAAATTTCAAATTGAACTACATACATAAAAAACACAACAAACCTTTTGTTTTAATCATTATCATGATTGAAACCGTATCATCAATGATGGTTTAGTTTAACTCATAAGGTTTATGAAAGAAAAAAAGTAAATTGAGTAACTTGAGCCAAATCTTCTTGTTGGATGTACTCAGTTACGTAAGAGTTAGTATGATTGTAGTTTCGATAAACAATCTCTTAGCGCAATAAGAGTGATGGCAGTTTCAACCCCCTTTAATTAGTAAACTCTCTTAAATCCTGAAGATTTAAGAATATTTTTTTAAAGTAATTTTTGAAGATTTACTTAAGGTATAAATTTCTCACTTTTTTCTGTTCACTAGTGGCAGCCACCCTTAGTTAGTTGTCATTTCCAAAAAAGCACTTTTTAAAGTAGAGATAGTTTCCAATAGATTCTCCAAAGTAAAATCATACACACTAGCCTGCGCTGTGAATATATATATATTATATATTATATAGTATATATATATATATATATATATATATATATATACATATATGTATACATATATATATATACTATATATATATATATATATATATATATTAATATATTTATATATATATTATTATATATATATATATAATGTATATAATATAAATATTATTATATATTATATAATATAATATAGATATATATTATAATATATATATAGATATATTCCTATTATATATATATAATTATATGTTAATATATATAATATATATATATATCATATATTATATATATATATTGTATATATGTAATATATATATAACTATATAATATAGTATAATATAGTATATTATAATTATTATAATAATATTATACAATATAATTATAATATATATTTATATATATTATATATATATATGGTATATAGTATGTATATATATATAATATATATTAATAATTGTTATATTGTGTTATATATAATATAATTATATAATTAATATTTTATATAAATATATAATAATATAAGTATATACTATTATATTATATATATATCATTCGAGCTACAAATGTCCTTTAATATCTACTTCGCCCTACCTCGGAATTGATATATTTTCATTTATGTACCGAGGTGGAATTTTTAGTTGATAATAATTTCGTCCCCCCATGGGATCGAACCACCGTCCAGTTGGACGGGGAACGAAATCAGGAACGGACAGTGATTCTACCGAGTCTGCTATCAGAGAGGCTATAAGTTATTATCAACTAAAAATTCCCCTTCGGTACATATATGAAAATATATCAATTCCGAGGTAGAGCGAATTAGATATTAAAGGACATTTGTAGCCTGCTGCTATCTCCAATTTTTGACTTAATGAGGATCCGGCTAGCCTCTACTTGAACCTTCTATACCTGCTGCCCAGAATCTGCCCCTTGAACACTCTGCCGTGAGCCATCATAGAAGTTCCTATATTACGTTGCCTGAAGAGAAGCATCTGTCTGTTCTTTGGTGGAGCCTGCAAACGACCCATGTCCTTCAGCTGACGCCCTGGCCCTAACTATGCCCGTCCTGTCCACGGACTAAGGTAACTGGTATTGGAATTTGTTCTATCGGCCCTTCACCTCCTATTCCTATCACTCATCCCCTGTTTTCAACTGTTTTCTCCTATTCCCATTCCTTAACATTCCTGTTTCCATCAGAGACCTGTGTGAGCATCAGATGATTGTGAAATTGCTTTATAATAAGTTATTCATTTACGCTACCAACCTGCTATACGCATTACAATAACGTAATATTGAATTCGAGTAATCTGTATACTTTTTCACATTTACTTATTTTAACTTGTCATTGGAATTGTGTATCAGCTCCGACTGTTTTGCAGATCTGTTTAGCTTGCCCCATTGTGTGCTTTCTCCAATAGTTCAACAGTGCCACTCAACGTAATCTGCCAGTGCCAATCTTGCGTTGAATCTTAGGATACCAGCAAGAGCAAAGACTCGCTTACAGTGCTCCATTGCACAGTGTTAATCAATGTTGGTGGTCTTAAGTTCTAAGTCCTCACTTTAAATGTTCTTGCTTGCAAGTTGGTGGCACATTTGCTGTTGCTATTGTACATAGTAGAGTCAGTCTTACGATTGCCATGAGCCGACTAGCGCTCCTGTAATCATATCTTCTAATAATCCTTACAGATATAATTATTCAGTTGTGGACAAAATTACGTTTGCATTCAATCTCTGAAGTAACTTAGTGTTTTCTATAAAAAGGTTCCTTTACATTATCTGTTCATAGTCCTGCATGCCAACCACCCCCCCCCCCCCCCCCCCCCCTCCACCCCCCTCTAAGTCAGCTTCAGCGTATTTGCACAAAGTGTAGATTTTTTAGCAGTCAAAATTGTTATTTATCAGATTTTCTTAAAAAAAACACCGGCATGCAGACTATGACAATATTTATACATATATTATGTATGAATGTATATTTTGTGTCATTCCGATTACTTTCAGTGGCTTTCAGATATTTACTCGACAAAAACTAGAGCAGTCCGTTTAAATGTCACGCGGACTGAGAGAGAAATGAACTCAGTCCACGTGACATTTCTTCTAAACGGACTGCTCCTGTTTTTGTAAAAGAAATTTTTCAAAGCCACCGAAAGTGATAAAAACGACACGAAAAATAACCTTTGTACCCAAAGAAAATTTAATGACGATCTAAATCAAGGGTCACGTGGTATAAAAAAAAGAAAATATAAAAAAAGATAAACTTCTGTTCTATTCTTACCTATAGATATACAGTAACGGAAAAAGCGGCATGAAATTTATAAAATCTTCTAAGGGTGAGTGAATTGTATATTATCTGTTTTATCCTTGTAAAGGAACCATGCCTTCTAGCACAAGAAATAACGTAAATTTCCTCTTTACGTTTTGTAAATATATTTTTACTTTAATTGAGAAGCATAAGAATTAGAAGATACTCTTTAGATGCTTTGAAAGGTACTTTGGGAAGAACGTCGTTAAAATCAGAGAAATGGGAAATTGCGTACACAGAGGGGTGAACGATCCCAAATGTGAAAGGGGTTGTGACGTACAGTTGATGAGGCTTCGGTTCAAATATATGAAATGGCTAATGTTGGCGAATTGTTAGACCTCCAGGCTCAACGAGGCATTTCATACCTTGATTGCTTATTTGTTTCTCTTTCACTATAACTTGTTTTTTATTATTTGTTTTTTTTCATACTGGGTTGCTTTCTTTGTATGAGCCTTATAACATTCTCCTTATCCAACTAGGATTGTAGCCTAGATGATAATAATAATAATAATAATAATAATAATAATAATAATAATAATAATAATAATAATAATAATAATAATAATAATAATAATCGAAGACCCAGATATATACAGGGACAGGAGAATGACAAACAGAACAGAGGACTGGTACAACAAACCAATGCACGGACAATACATGAGACAGACTAAAGAACTAGCCAGTGATGACACATGGCAATGGCAACAGAGGGGAGAGCTCAAGAAGGAAACTGAAGGAATGATAACAGCGGCACAAGATCAGGCCCTAAGAACCAGATATGTTCAAAGAACGATAGATAAAAATAACATCTCTCCCATATGTAAGAAGTGCAAAACGAAAAATGAAACCATAAACCACACAGCAAGCGAATGTCCGGCACTTGCAGAGAACCAGTACAAAAAGAGGCATGATTCAGTGGCAAAAGCCCTCCACTGGAGCCTGTAAGAGAAACATCAGCTACCTTGCAGAAATAAGTGGTACGAGCACCAACCTGAGGGAGTGATAGCAAACGATCAGGCAAAGATCCTCTGGGACTATGGTATCAGAACAGATAGGGTGATACGTGCAAATAGACCAGACGTGGCGTTGATTGACAAAATCAAGAAGAAAGTATCACTCATTGATGTCGCAATACCATGGGACACCAGAGTTGAAGAAAAATAGAAGGAAAAAATGGATAAGTATCAAGACCTGAAAATATAAATAAGAAGGATAAGGGATATGCGGAAATTGTACCCATAATCATAGGAACACTAGGCACGATCCCAAGATCATTGAAAGGAATCTTGAAAAACTAGAAGCTGAAGTAGCTCCAGGACTCATGCAGAAGAGTGTGATCCTAGAAACGGCGCACATAGTAAGAAAAATGGTGGACTCCTAAGAAGGCATGATGCAACCCGGAACCCACTACAATAAATACCACCCAGTCGAATTGGAGGACTGTGATAGACAAAAAAAAAATGGCCCCTTGACCCAGGCTAACATCCTAAACATCTCTTGAGAATGGGCCACAGAAGGGCCTGAAAGTACTCGAGTGTGGAGTAAAACTAAATGTAAATACTTAGAAGTAAACAAGTTACAAATTGAATTTGTGGGTTTCTTTTTCAATCTTCAGAAGAAAACTGAAAGAAGTTTTTGTTTGGTTAATAATAATAATGATAAAATCCTCATCATCATCATCATCATCATCTCATCATCATCATCATCATTTGGAAGAACTCTCACGTACTGACAAATGCATGAGACAAAACAGATAATCTTGTGTAGATTTACTTTTTTAGAAATATACTTGACAATGTGGGTCTGTTTTCCTTAATAATAATCATACTAATATAATCTTCATCTTTTTTTTTTTATTAAAACATTCGTTGAGAAAAATATAAATACATTTACGTGTCTTCAAGGAATTAGTAAAATGTTTTTTTTTTTTTTATCTTAGAAAAATCCTTCGGTCAAGACATCACCCATGCACGCATTTTGTGTTTGTGTCAGTCTCTTCTTGCGTACACGTGTGCATGCGTATTGCATATACCTGTGACTGCTCGTTGCGCACGATCATTAATATACAAATTCATAATTCCACAATGCAGATAAACGTATAGATATTTATGGAGATCTGCACTTCCTAACCTGATGGGTTCAACTATTGGAAATGAAATTCCCCAAAACTCGCGGTACACTTTTTGCAGAAAGTTGAGATGAGATGCCATAATGGAACGACATTTTAGGTTTGATCCCGCAAATTTATTTAACTGTTAGACCATATCAAGGAATTCAGATCTTTTAAAAGGACATCTGCTCCTTTTTTATTAATAAACTACATTTTTCTCGCATTGTGGTTTCATACATGAGCAGAATATATCGCAATAGTTTTATAACCCCTGACCACTTTCGTGGTTTGTGAGTCACACTATCACTGTTGTGGGGTCATTATTACCCAAAATTGGAAAATCGTAAAACAAAACGTAATGAAGAT
Source organism: Macrobrachium nipponense (assembly GCF_015104395.2). Classification (NCBI taxonomy): domain Eukaryota; kingdom Metazoa; phylum Arthropoda; class Malacostraca; order Decapoda; family Palaemonidae; genus Macrobrachium; species Macrobrachium nipponense. The sequence goes on from NC_087202.1 coordinate 17,153,025, forward strand.
ATTTCATTTCTGAAAAAATTTAAAGAAACTTCAACCTTTCTTCTGTCATTGCTAAATAACCTTCCTTGAAAAAATTAGACAATACTAAGCTTTTGGGGTAATTTAAGAAAACTTTGAAAAATAGAGAAATATGAAAAATACTGTCCAAAAATTATTACGAAAAAAACTATTGATAATAAAGGCTTGACCTTTGGTGTGCCACCACCCACAAGGTATGCAACTTTACTGGTGAAGGCACAATACTCATGGTCCATTACAGCCTGTTTTTGCAATATTTTTTTCGTAGGGTACTCTTTCATACCTCTCTACTTTTTTTAAAAGTTGTCTTAAGTTACCCCAAAAGCTTATTATTTTCTAATTTTTCAAATTAGGTTATTTACCAATGAAAAAAGAAAGGTTGAAGTTTCTTTGTACTTTTCAGGGATTAAATATCTTCATAACATTTTGTTTTAGTGATGTTCCAGAGTGGGGTACTAATTACCCCACAACAGTGATAGTGTGGCTCACAAACCACAATTATAGTATACTATAGTATACTATAATTTACACCACGACAGTTTTATTATGGTATAATAAAATTGTCATGGTGTAAATTACACCCTTAGTATATAATACCTTACCACTTTCATTGGGTAAATTATACCCTTAGTATATAAGACAGTACAATGTCGTCGGATAAATTATAATCATGGTATTTAGTATACTGTTACTGTTGTAGGTTAAATTTCTCCTGGTGCCCAATCTCTAGGCCACCATGAGCAAGCAAAACGGACGAAACTGCCATTCACTACATGACAAACATAAATGTACTGGGAACATCAGCCCTATTAAGGCATAGGCTTTTTCGTAGAAGAAAAAAGCAAAAAAAAAATGAAATATTTGTATTCGGGTAAACTATACTGCGCAATAGTGTTTAAGGGTAAAAATGACAGGATGTAAATAAGCAGAAGTTTGTCTAATTACTACCTTCGAAATTAGATATTCCACATGTACTGATGTTTGATAAACGAATCATGAATTAAAGTGATAATAATCATTCATATTTCTATTCCTATATATGCGTGTGTGAGTGTATGAGTGTGTGTGTTTGATATACTTATCGACCTAAAACAATTATATACATCTTGGGTAAAGGGGAACACAAACAGCTACGAAGAGGAGAAACAACAAATCACTTTATTTGGAATAATTGTCATAACTTAGTGAATAGCACACTACCACAAAATCCTTTTGAAAAGGATTTTGATAAATAAGAATCTCTTGTTATTCGAAGTTTTTGTCGTATAAAGAGCTGAATGGCGGTTACAAATCGTGTTGGAAATACAATATCTATGACATTTATTCGAAATGTAGAGTAATAAATTATCACCCAAAAGTAACAATCATGTCAGAATAAAAGGTTATTAGAAATTTCTCATGGATTCTCATTTGTTTGGGAACTTTAGGTTTTCTTATATATAATATTCTTCCATATTGAAATATTTTCTAAGTCTATTCATAAAGAGAATCTATCTTTTCTTCTTGATTTGAAATACACTTATGGACGGCAAACTCTCTCTCTCTCTCTCTCTCTCTCTCTCTCTCTCTCTCTCTCTCTCTTTACGTCATTCTTTATCATTACTCTGTCTCTGTCTACGTGTAGAGAGGTCTCTCTCTCTCTCTCTCTCTCTCTCTCTCTCTCTCTCTCTCTCTCTCTCCTTCTTTACAGAAGTCCCTCAGAGATGAAAAATGAAATTATGGAAAAATAATTCCTTTTCACAAAGAAAATTTTACAGTAGAACTATATAATTCTTCTTATGTAAAAGTTTTCAATATGCAAATTGAAAAAAATATATATAATGAATTTTCCAGGATTTATTATGGTCGTCATTCTTTTTATCCTTTCTCCTTTTCTTTATAAGAAAATGACAATGACAGCAAATTTCTCCAAATCAGTATGGCGTTTGAATTCGTTCTTTTAAAATTTTTCTTTTGTTTGATTACAACTATTTCGTTTACGTAAACTAAAACAATGCATTTGTTTTACAGGAATGCTTATGATTTTACTAAATATAAGTCGATGACAATCTGGACGCCAATTGCAGCATATTGCACCGTCCTTTCACCACAAAAATATTTCAGTCGACGCAAATTACGAGGAAACTGAAAGGTGAAAATAAATTATAGAAAACTGAACAACCGCCCGAGATACAATCGTAAATATCGTGTTGAAGTCGACCGTTTGCTCTGCGAACATAACCATTTCCTTTAATCTTGTTGCGTCAAGCCAAATCCGGTAAAGCGACGAAAGGAAACAATTCGGGATCCTCAATCCTCGGGACTGAAGGTTGATGAGGTTAGACGTCGCGACTACAGTTTGCTCAACACTTGTGCGCCAATTGAATTCGCCCTAATCTCGTGCGGACTGACTTTCGAAGGGAATTCGCGGCGCTGAGTCGTAAGAATGTGAGTGAAATCGCTGAGCTCAGACTGTAGCCTTAGATGACACATGCACACGCTCAAACACTGATTTTATTTGAAGGCACTCTCTTGCTCTCTCGGCGTTGAAGCACTCTCTTGCTGAACTCTCTCTCATATACGCATACACACACGTGTTAATTACACGAAAGTACTTGGCACTCTGTCTTTTCATTTTTAACTTTCCTTGTGGCTTCAGCTAATAAACAAAATCAGGTGTATACTTTTGTGATTTCTTAGTATTTGTGTGTATGTATATGTAGTATATATATATATATATATATATATATATATATATATATATATATGTATATACACATATATATATATACATATATATGTATATATATATATATATATATATATATATATATATATATATATATATATATATATATATATATATATACACACACACACATATATATATATATATATATATATATATATATATATAATCTATATATAATATATATATATATGTGTGTGTGTACGTGTGTGTGTGTCTATAGATATAACGTATTTCTGTATTTCTGTATCTATATGAGAGAGAGAGTTCAGAAAGGGAGTACTGCAACATCGAGAGAGCAAGAGAATGGCTCCAAATTAAATCAGCGCAGGAACGCCTGTATACGTCATCTCAGGCTATAGTCTGAGTTCAATGATTTCTCACACACTTCTTTTATATATATATTATATATTATATTATATATATATATATATATGTATGTATGTATGTAAGACAGTGCGCATGTATATATAAGACGAATCCACTTAAGAAAAAGACTGCTTCCTTTCGGTCCTCAGCGATTCCAATTTGTATGAGGTTGCCATCCCCCGTCTCACTCCACATATATTCAAGAGAATTATATACCAGCGGCATTATACAGCTCTCGGTAGTCATTCTTCCAACTCATGGCCAGGCTGAACGTTACTTATCTTTACTGAAGAGGAGATAAGCAATATTAATGATAGCTTATGGAAGTAAGGAGTTGATGACATTAGTGATATCTTAGATATCAGTTAGGGACTGCCCTCACCATTGATCGTATTGTTTTTGTGCCGCAAAATCCGGTAGGAAAAAGGTTCTGACGTATTTATTTGTCAGTGGGAAATTAGACAAGTTGTGTTTTATTACAGGCAAGTAATAAAATCTCTAACGGGATCATGATAGCCTTACGAGAAGTTAACTTTTAACAGAAAAAAATTGTGCGCTTTGCCACACGAAAGATTTAACCCATGATAAAAATAATATGACCTGTTACTAAGTTAACTGGACAGCAGATAAAACTGCTGCAAAGCATCATGAAAAATTAATCCACGAAAACATTGAGATGGTGCCCTTTAACGTTCTTCAACTGAATAAACAAAACGGGCGATAGAATACAACTTTCTGAACTCTGTGACATCAATCAAAGTGTCAATAGTTAAAAGGGTATCCTGCATTATAAGTGGGAAGGGCTCTAACCTTTTTGCCCGTCTGGCAATGAGAAATTCATTTTGAGTACTATAATTAGTACTCAAAAGTACGTATGTAGTTTCGGTGATTCTGTTTGTCTGTAAGAAAAACTATGCTGATGCTACTTCTGAAAATTATTATTTTCCATGAATAATATAGCACTGAAGCAGAGCAGATTTGTTTACCCCCAGAGGTTTATTTCAGATTCGAAATTTCTTTAGCCTTTCTTAACCAATATTATATTAGTAAACTGAAACTTTTCCATCAACTACAAATGCTACGTGAAAAGTTTCATTACTTTGCTGAACATGAAATTCCATCAAATGACATTACTACGTTTATTAGCATTCACTTCGACAAATACATGAAATCAGGTACTCACGAAGTTTAAACTATTTTTACCAACTTTCACTTAGTTAGGTAATGCAATCAAATATTCATACGCCAAAATATCGATTACTTTTCTAATTATAGTCTATCAGAGAAACTTTATATTGAGAACGCGTTCCATTACACTCTCAACCTTTATGACAAAATCAAGTTATTTCAGTGGATGCGGCATAGTTGGATGGTCAAAAGCCATATTGGTGACGTCAGTGAGTGACGTGAGTAGCCGTCTGATCGTTGCGATAACGCCAGGCTATCATAAGACTATCCAAAGAAATTCTATTCGTTTACGTTTTTGTTACTCAGAATATCTTCTTGATATTCTAAGCTACTTGGTTAGTATATTTTCGGAGTATGTTTCACCATAATGTGTCGCTAATAATAAAACAACGAATTTGCAGAATAACGGTGAATCCGTCACACACTGAATTTCATTGTAGCACTATTATTCTCAAAAGTATATCTTAATAATCTGGCGGTGTTTTCATTCAATGCCCTAAATAGCAGCCAACTAGAAATAACATTTGCAAAGAACACTTCGACAGAATTCATGAAACTATGTGTTAGTAACTGTATATCTTAATTCATCAGTACATATTACTACCAAGGTATGGATACGGGAAATTCCCTTTCTCCAGTATTAAGTGACCTACACACGGAGCATTTTGAGAACCGGATACCTTGATGACATAGTAAGCACCTGACAGGGAGATTAAACTGTTAAGACTTCCTTTTGATTATAGGTTTATTTGTGCCGTCGGTAAAATACCCTATGACAATGGGAAATTGATGAATACATGGATGTAATACTTAGTGTATGCTGAAAACATATCAATATTTCTGCATGTGTGCATTTTTATTCTGGTCACCAATGGAATATAAAAATCAGCATTGATATCCATGATTTTCAGAGAATAGAGAGGTTACGATCAGTCCTGATTATACAGACAATAAATTGCACACATTTCCAAAACTGAACTAGGTAATATTCTGAAAACGGAAAAAATATACTTATTTTGATATTCAAACAGAGAAACATTTAATATGAAAAATTTATTTTACAGTCAAACAATAATTATTTAACGATATCATGCGGCATTCTAAAATAACCTTGAGATGGAAAATGAAATTGAACAACATAAAATATTTAAAAGAATAGGCGTAAAGTAACGTGTAATTTTTGTTTAAGAAAGAATATATAGAGTTACATATAGATATTGCATCGGTGTAAAATTAAATGTATTCACATAAAAAACAAAATCAGAAAATCATTAAAAGTCACATTTTCAAGCATTAATCTGTAATAATAAAACAGTATATTCTTCCTAGTCAGGCAAAGAAATACATCCACCGAAATAAATCTATTTAGGCAGTTCGAAGAGCAGTAATTTATGCATATTATTATGGAAGATTGATATTCAGGATATTGCTTTGAGGAAATATAATCCATTTCTGCCAGGGTCTCATTGGACGGATATTAAATAGCACAGATATTCCCC
>NC_087202.1:17184326-17201826 GCF_015104395.2 Macrobrachium nipponense
CACCTCTTTCCCTTATTGACTGACAAATTAGACCCCCACAACCTGAGATCATCGAAAAAGATGTTTTCCGATTTTTAGACGACGTGGCCACGTGTCCTTATCACTAGAGGCGTTCAATACCCTGACATTTAGAAATTGAGGTCAAAGAATGATCTAGTTATAGACATATGAAATCAGCATGAACACGTGGCGTTTATATTCAGAAAAAGAAGACGACTCTGAATGTGTCTTAGAAAACTTAAGGTGAAACTAGTCAGGATTTACACCGAGTATTTCATTTCTTCCTGTGGTAAATATATTTGATTTATATATATAATATCTTATATATCTCTATATCATATCGTATATATATACTACTATCATATATTATATAATTAATACCTCTATAATATAAAGAAACGATTGGAAATGAGAGTAAAATCCAAGAGAGATGATATAGAAATAGTAGAACTATCCAAAACAATAAACAAACTAAGAGCCCAAGACATTCGTAAACACAATCAGACCAAAACACTAAAGAAGGGAAGAGGCATCAAGTTGATGAAAAGGAGGCTTGGAACAGGGTGCCAACAGATATTTGCTGTAAAAGATGGAAATCGGAAAATATTATCAACAAAAGAGATGGATTGATGAAAATTGCTGGGGATTTCTATACAATGCTGCACAATAGTGGTATAAGAAATAACTTTGTCAATAGAAATAATGAAACTCCTGAGCCGGTACAAAGTAACAGTAGCAGAAGTAAAATAAAAAAAGCATTAAAAGTCATGAAGAGAAACAAAGCTGCAGGAGAAGATGGCCTAATGATTGATTTAATAACAGATGGAGGAGATTTTATAATTGTAAAACTCGCTGAACTTTACACAGAATGTTGGCAAGAATACCCTATATCTACAGCTAGGAAAAATTTTATCATTATATCAATTCACAAAAAGGGAGACACAAAGATCATATTAGGCCGAATAGAAAGACAGCTAGACTTTAATCAACCAAGAGATGAGGCAGATTTTGGAAGTGGGTATTCAACAACTGACCACATCCATGTAATTAACCAGCTAAAGGAAAAATCAACAGAGTTTGACAAACCACTATGTATGGCATTTGTAGACTATGAGAAAGCTTTTCATTCTGTCAAAACTTCAGCAGTAATGAAACCCCTTCAAAAGCAAGGAATAGATGAAGCTTATGTTAGAACATTGGAAGATATTTATATGGGTAGCACAGCAATCCTAAAACTACATAAAGACAGTGAGAAATTTCCGACTGAGAAAGGAGTTAGACCCGATCTCTCCTAAATTATTCACAGCTGCCTAGAAGAAGCTTTTAAGAATTTAGATTAGGAAAATGTAGGAATTAACATTGATGGGGAGTACCATAACAACTTAGGATTTACAGATGATACAGTTCTACTCAGTGAATCAGGGAAGGAATTACAAAAGATGATAGAAGATTAGAGAAAGCAGAAATGTAGGACTGAAACTGAATATGAGTAAAACTAAGATAATGTTCAATGAAAATGCTGAGAGACAACAAATAAGGGTTATGGACGAACCTCCAGATATTGTTAATGAATATACGTACTTAGGAACAGTAAGTGTTTCCCCAGGACATGAGACCGAAATTAAAAGGAGGATAAGCATGGGATGGAGAGCTTTTGGTAAAATAAATGAGATTATGAAAATTAAAATGCCACTTTCTCTAAAAAGAAAAGTATTAAATCAGATGTTCTTACCAGAAACTTGGAGCCTTACTAAAGCCTGAGATCGTAAGAGACACTAAGAGACAGAAAAAGAGCAACATGGAAACGAGAGGAAACTAAAGTAGAGGATATTTTAACAACAAGAAAGAAAAAGAAATGAACGTGGGGAGGACATAAATAATGAGAAAGTCAGATAATAGAAGGACAAAAAGAATAACAGACTGGGTCCCCAGAGAATGCAAACGAAGCAGGGGAAGGAAGGGAAGACGATGGATATAGAATGGCATAGAAAGACTATAAACAGACGGGAGTGGAAGGAAATGTCTGAGGCTTTTGTCCTGTAGTGGACTAGCAACGGCTGATGATGATGACGATTGTTGGGGAAAACTCTCTATAGCTAGAGTATAGTATATAAAGTTCTAAAGGGTCCACAATAATAAAAAGTGTTGCGAGTCAGTGTATAATTTTTAAAACTTTACAAAAAGCTTTCGAACCCTACCCAGGGAAGGGTTCAAAAGCTTTTGTAAAGTTTTAAAGATTATACACGGACTCGCAACACTTTTTATTATTGTGGTCCCTTTAGAAGATGATGATGATGATGATGATTGATGATGATGATATATATATATATATATATATATATATATATATATATAATATATATATATATATATATAATATATATATTATATATATATTCTTTACGCATATTGCAGAACAGTGTAAAAATTAGTGTCCTCAAATCTAACTGTATGTTAATTACATTCTATATTGAATAACAGGGAAGAGATTTTTTTTATGGTTCGCTGTTTAATAACATGGCGTTCATTTTACATCATCTGGAAAACAATAGAGTATCCAACATAGGTTCCACTATAAATTCCGACGGTTCTAATTGAGGAAAATAATACTAATAATAAACAAGTAAAAAATGCGCCGAAAATCGAGTTTTCAAGGCCACCGGAAATAGATTTATCTTTCGATGGTCTTTGTACAATGCTCTATGAGCCACGGGCCATGAAACTCTAACCAGGGCTTGATGGTAGGCTTTCCTATAACGTTGCCAGAAGCACGATTATGGCTAGCTTTAGCCTTAAATAAAATAAAACTACTGAGGCTATACGGCTGCAATTTGGTATGCTTGATGATTGGAGGGTGGATGATCATCAACATACTAATTCGCAATCGTTTAGCCTAAGTAATATTTAAGATCTGAGGGTGGACAGAAAAAAGTGCGGACAGACTCACAAAGCAGGCACTATAGTTTTCTTTCACAGAAAACTAAAACCATTAGCCCAGTGGAGGATATTCATCATTCTGTTTTTATGCGATAGTTCTAATTACCTATCCTTTCCCATTCATAGCATCAAAGGTAATATCCATTATGCTATTATCAATAATTCTCATTTCCAGAATTTAGAGTTCAGATAATAAAAGGCTTCCAGCACGTCGCTTAATGCATTGAATAAATAAATTTCTACGTACACGAATCGCGGAGAACATTATTTAGAAGCGTGTTAGGAATGAAAATATTTTCTGGAATAATACATAACTGGAAATATATTTGCTACATAACTGAAGTTAAAAGTCTTTAATTTTCTTTTTGCAAATAAAGGAAAAGAATATGACCATTAGCTTACACTTATACTCACTCAAACACACACAGACACACAGACACACAGCACACACACACACACACACACACACACACACACATATATATATATATATATATATATATATATATATATATATATATATATATATATATATATATATACATATATAATATATATAATATATATATATATACTATAGTATATATATATATATAATATATATATAATATATATAAATACATACACACATGCGTGCAAAATATGTGTGCATACAGGGTGTAACATTGATTTATGCAAATATTTCCGGAAATTAAGGTAGATGTAATTCTGAGCACAAAATGTTCTGTGATGATATACAATTAAGGCTGTGTTTGTCAGTGAGTTGATTTTTATCATTAACTGCTCTCAGGATGATTTCAGGGGTCGGAGTAGCCAGGATCTAAAATGTAGGTGGGAGTTATAGAATGAAATTTGCTAGTCTCTTGATGATGATTTGAAAAATGCAACATTACAGTGACTTCTTCTATACTCTATTTTTTTCTATCTGCCCACCCGCCTGTGGTGTTTGTGTATGGTAACACTGCGTCCTGGGCTTTAGATAGTTACATTCAGCTTACATTCAACAATAATAACAATATCCTATTTCGAATATTAACGGTGTAGTTCGCATACAGTAAATGATGAAAACACTTTTAAGTTGCAAATGAACACCCAGATATCCTTTTATTTCCCTAAAACTTCCATAAAGCGTAACTATCTAAAGACCGGGACGCAGTGTTACCATACGCAAACACCACAGGCGGGTGGACAGATGGAAAAAAACAGAGTATAGTAAGATACCTGTGAACAGACTTCATGTAATCCATTTTTAATGAGTAGCTTGCAGGGATACCTAGTGACTTTCTTCTCAAGAAAGTATTGTAAATGTTGTTTGGTAAGAATTATTTGTGAAATTTTAATTCTAGGTGCTTTGTCCAGTTGCCTCATCGTGGATTTGATGAGTCAGGAGTCAGGACTAGGCCTATGCCTGTGCTGAATGAGTGATAGTGATGCTAGTCAGGATTACAGTATGAACAGACTACGTTCTTTTTTGATGGAGGTGAAAACGTTTGTCCCTAGGACTGTGTCTGATGAACAATCTTGATGGAGAGGGAGAGATTTTAATAATACATTTGAAATCTTTGATGATACTCTAATGAATAAGCCTACCTTTGCTAGAGGGGATATTTGATTGGGCATGCTTTTTTGAGGTACTTTAATTACATTGGTCTATTCTGGTTTATTTTTTATAACACTAGATTTCACAAGCATGCAATCTAAAATGTTTAATTGAACTATTTCTGGGGTAAATTTGGTGCATTATTATCATTATCAAATTGAATTTTTAAAGTGGCCATCATTGGCACTGACATGATGACATTGATACACATGGCTGTTCTTCGCAATACGGAATTCATACATTTTCTCTGAATTTCTCGTTTGCTTTTGATGTGTTATGAAGCTTCCATAATTCTCTCCAGAAGTGCCTATTTGTTGTTCATTTTCTTCTTGTATACTAATGACTTCATGTGTCCCAAGCGATAATAATCCAGAGGTGTTAGGTCAGGTGATCCTGGAGACCAACTGTGCTGTCCTCCTCGGCCTATATATATATATATATATATATATATATATATATATATATATATATATATATATATATATATATATATATATATATATATATATATACATATATATATATATATATATATATATATATATATATATATATATATATATATATATATATATATATATATATATATATTATATATATATATATATATATATATATATATATATATATATATATATATATATATATATATATATATATATGATATATATATATATATATATATATATATATATATATATATATATATATATATGTATATATATATATATATATTATATATATATATATATATATATATATATATATATATATATATATATATATATATATATATATATCATATATATATATATATATATATATATATATATATATATATATATATATATATATATATATATATATATATATATATATAGTATGTATATATATACTATATATATATATATATATATATATATATATATATATTATATATATGTATATATATATATATATATATATATATATATATATATATATATATATATATATATATATATATATATATATCAGCAATAAGTCACCAAACTGCACAAATATGCCACATGGAAGCTGAAAATTGAAGACCAAGCACCAAGCGCTTTAGTATATTGCGTACACTTCTTTGGGGTACAAAGTAAAGTAACTGAATAGAGACATAATCCAGAATACTTCACTAAACAAAGATCAAAACCGAATAAGTGAATGCAATGCACGAAAGATCTTGGCTCCTGGTCTTTAATTTTTCACCTTTCATATATATATATATATATTATATATATATATATATATATATATATATATATATATATATATATATATGTGTAGGCCTAGGGTTTTGATTAGTGATATATTGCCAATATGTTCGCTGTGACCTATGGAATGTGAAGAACAGAGCAGAAGCAATGACCCGAGGAAAGCTGATCAATGGGTTTCTGTGGGTGGCGTGTCATAAAACTGCATAGTTAGACAAGTCAATGTACGACAGTTTATGAACTCTTCTCAATGTGCCTTTGGGAAAACTGGTTGCAGCTAGTATTGTGAGGCGCTAACGAAGTGTGCGTTCGTATGTGCGTGTGCGCCTCTTCTATTGATAATGTATGATACACAAGTCTATGGAGGATTTGGCATAGAGGCGACTTTGAGAGAAAGGCAGGATGCCGTGGTGCTCACCGAAAGTCTTTATGATATGGTGCTTTAAATATTCCGGCTGCTTGGGTGAGTTTTGAACTGTTTTAGCCAAAGAGTGGTTAGTTATCTATTTGACATTTTTATAAGGATATCCAATCTTTCATCGTTGATTATTAAACTTGTGTTTGTACTTATGGGGTGTTTCTATGTCTTTGAAACAGACGGTTCTGGCAAGAACTATGGGGGACCGAGAGGAAGTCCCGATGGGGAAATAGACATTTGGTGACCATTACTATTTGGACATTTTACTGCTGGGGTTTTAATTGAATTAAGTTAGTCTGTAAGACTTGATTGATTCATTATTTATTCATTGTTAATAAATGTAACTTTTATAATGCAACTCTCTCATTTTGGTTACCTGTTAGAGTGGAGAGAGAGAGAGAGAGGTATCAGTGCTAGAGAGAGAGAGAGAGAGAGAGAGGTCGCGCGCCGCTAGTTACTTGGAATAGAGGTTTGTTTGTTTTGCCTGATGCTCGGGTTACACGTTTACCAAATGAATAATGAGGAAATATCCTCATTACATATATATATATATATATCTATATATATATATATATATATATATATATATATATATATATATATATATATATATATATAGCACTTTTATCTGACCTACTTTCTGTAACACAATTGATCTCCTCCATCCCGCAGCCAATAATTAATAATTACCATAGACTTAATTTTTCGTCTTCTTGGAAAGTAACAGAGTAGCATATGGGTTTGTGTCAATAGTGGGACCTGTGTATTACGTAGTGCTGCAACAATAGTAATGTTTACTTTACGAAGCCCTACAGACTCAGGAGCTGGGTATTACAGGCCTCTGTGGAAAACACTACCGCATGTTTGTCCTTATTTTTTTTCCTTAACAATTTTGTTAGATTTCGTGTCTTGCCGTTATCTTAGCAAAAGGTTCTATGTTCGAAATTTGTTACGCCTGACTCATGATGTCTTTCGTTCTGAATAGGAATAAATTATAAATTCTACTCACTGACGGAGATTCCAGACTGAAAGCAGCATAAAACCGTCTAATGTAAAAAAAATGTAAATGATCCACTCACACGCATGCAGACTATTGGACGAGTTTAAAGAAATGTTGGCGATTTTGCAGGTGTGTTTGTGTGTGAGTGTACTATATATGAGTGCTTGTGTGATATGAACGGTGTGTGTGTGTGTGTGTGTGGTGTGTGTGTGTGTGTGTGTGGGAGAGGAGAGAGAGAGAGAGAGAGAGAGAGAGAGAGAGAGAGAGAGGTGATTTCCAGATCCTGAGCTAAGAAAATACTAGGGACCATCTAAATGCATAAAAGAATCAAGCAAAACCATATTAGCGTAAGAATTCAGATTCCTTTTGCAGGCAAAAAAAAAAAAAAAAAAAAAAAAATAACGCACCATTGTAAAGGAATAAACTCCTTCACTGGAGCGAAAAAGATAAAGAGAGGGAGGGACCATCGTCAGTCAGGCTAGGCTACAGATTAGGTGTCCGCCGTATAACAAGAGGAGAAATGAAAGAAAAACAAAAACTCACCGTCAAACTTAAAACTACAACGATAAAGAAAAAAAAGCTAACCGGAGGAAAGGGAAACAAAGGACATGGGATGCGAAAATGAATTTAGAGAGAGAGAGAGTTACGTGTGTGTGTGTGTGTGTGTATGTGTATTTGCACTGCGCTTCTTTAATTGGATGAGTTATTATTCATTCTCTTGATTGATTCTGAATTGTTTTATGTGCGCTCTGTGTGTGTGTGTGTGCGATAGATTCAGCGACAGTACTCCACCGATTGCTTGTTGCCTCAAGAGTCTCCCGATCAGAAACTAAGGCGAAGTAATGTTTCTCAATGGATAAAACAGCCAGGTTTCGTAATGGTTCTCTTTCATCTGGGAACCGACATGGTGGCACTTCTTTGAAGTCTCATGATTTTCCTGCTTGAGTTGTAACTCACATAATGACTTCCTCAATTCTGGAACGACGTCCTTTGATAAATAAATTCATTGGCCCTTTTTGCATAAACGTAATGAGGACAGAATTTTTATTATGCATGGACAGATATACGTTATTTTAGAAGCGTAGGAAAATTGCGAATAGGTTTGCAGGGTTATTCTGGAAAAAGCTTACCTTTAATACGTTGGATTGGATTTTTAAGAATGTTGTGAGCCCGCAATCTTGATGGTATAATTTTTAATGTCACCATCCATCAGATGACAACACATCATCCTACGCATTCATTAAAATAATTTGACTGACGTCTAACAATAGAGTTATCTAATCCACCCTCAGAAGAAATTAATTTCATATTTGATAAACATTTAATAAAAACTTCATAAAAAACATCCACAAAGCAATTTAAGCAAAATTCAATTACTCCATCCCATCGACTGAGTGAAAAATAAGTTGATAAACCAATGACCAAAACATTTTAGGATATCGAAAGAAGTGAATACAATATAGACTCCCCCTGATGGACACCGTAATTACATCTGACCAGCAGCGCAGACCCCAGTAACCTCTTCTTACTATCGAAGGGAAAAGATGTAACGCAATTGCTTTTTTGGAGTCTCTCAGTAACTAAGGTGCTGGACGCTTGGCTGAGTTGCATACGAGGACGGACTTGCGGTTATTAAAAGCGTACTTCAAGCCTGAAAGAACTTTAGTGAACACTTGTCAGTCTTACCTTTATTGGAAATTTTTTGCAATTCTAGCAGTAGTTGAAGTTGGCTTCTGTTTAAGCGGAGTACAGCCTCAAAGTGAATATCAATGAAAGGACCGTAAACAGATTGTTATTACTATTATTAGATAGGAGTATTCGTAGTATCAGTATTTCATATCTAGAGTAGATAGTATTAAGTTCACGTATTAAGGTGACTATATATATATATATATATATATATAATATATATTATATATATATTATATATATAAACATATAAATACATATATATATATATATATATATATATATTTATATTATATATATATATATATATTAATATATATATATAATATATATATATATCTATATATATTATATATATATATAGTATATATATATATATATATATATATATATATATATATATATACATATATATATAATATATATATATATATATATATATATATATATATATATATATATATATATATAATATATATCATATATATATATATATATATATATTATATATATATATATATATATTTATTCTTTATATATTATATATATATCTATATATAATATTATAATAATATATTACTTATTATATATATAGTATATATATATATATATATATATAATAATATAATTAGATATATTATCTATACTATATATATTTATATATATAGTATGATATATAGTATATATAATCTATATAGATATATATGTATATGTGTATTTTATATGATATATCTATATATATATATATATCTATAGATATATATATATATATATATATATATATATGTTTATATATATAATATATTTATTATAATATTTATTATTTATTTATAATATGTATAGTATATATATGTAGTAGTATGATATATATAAAGATAGTATATATATAGATATATAATAAGTATATATATATATATGTAATTTTATAGATGTATATATATATAATTATATATATATATATAGTATATATATATATATATGTCTATACTATATATATCTATTATATATATATATATATATATATATTATATATATTATATATATCTATATATTATATATGTATATATATATTATAATATATATTATATATATATATATATATATATCTATATATATATATAATATATATATATAGATATACGGTATATCATTTTCGCATCCTATGTCGTTTTGTTTCCCTTTCCTCCGGTTGGCTCTTTTCTTTATCGTTGTAGTTTTGAGTCTGACGGTGAGTTTTTTTCCTCTTTCATTTCTCCTCTTGTTATACGACGGACACCATTGCTGTAGCCTAGCCTGACTGCCGATAGTCTTTCCCTCTCTCTTTTTTTTTTCGCTCCAGTGAAGGAATTTATTCCTTTACAATGGTGCGTTATTTTTTCTTTCTGCAAAAGGAATCTGAATTCTTACGCTAATATGGTTTTCTTTGATTCTTTTCTGCATTCAGATGCTACATAGTATTTTGTTAGCCAAGGATCTGGAAACCGCCTCTCTCTCTTTCTCTCTCTCTCTCTCTCTCTCTCTCTCTCTCTCTCTCTCTCACACACACCACACACACACACACCACTCGTATCACACAAACACGCATATATAGGACCACTTATTTCTCTTTACGGTAACAATACCTTGCTGAGAAATAAGAGTATCAAGAAAAGAATAGCATAAATTAATAATGGTAAATAATACAGGATGCAAAATTTAATTTTCATACAACGGTGTCAAGCAAGAGCATAAAGAGAAAGCTACATAAAATAGAAAATGTATAACACAAAATTATTATCGCTGAATTCGCGCTGACATTTAACATTAACTATATACGAGAGAAACTGTAAAATCATGCCCCCTTTCTCTGTCTGTCAGTCTGTCTGTCTGTCTCTTTCTCTATCTTCCAACTCTATTTCAGAGAGACTGCAAAACCATGACCCCCTTTCTCTCTCTCTGTCGCTCTTTCTGTCTCGGTCTCTCTTTCTCTCTCTCTCTTCCACCGATGTCGATAGCGCCACGCCAGCGATTTGAGTCCTCTATCAACGCAAAACCCTTAATTAGAAACACGGGCAGTCGACCGGAGCTAAACGCTGTTTCCCTTCTATGAAAGTTTTATGATATTGACCTCAGGGACCTGAAGAAAAAAAAAAATAAAAAAAATAAAAGAAGGTCCGTAGGTACGATTTGCAGGGCTGAAAAACTCTAACTGGGTGAGCGTAATATGCGGGTGATACCGCGATTATGTGGTCTTTGGGTCGTGGCGACTGTTTGGAGTTTTACTCCTGAATTTTCGGTTATGTTGATTTCCAAGAGAGGAGGTTCTTTAGAAGTTTATTTATTAATCTTGAATAAAACTTATGGATTAAGAGTTGATTCGCATTGATTTTTGGTTTTTTGGATTCACGTTATATATACATTTAAAATAAAATAAATATATATATAGTATATATAATATATATATATATATAATAATACATATACTATATATATACACACACACACACACACCACACACACATATATATATATATATTATATATATATATATATATATATATATATATATATATATATATATGGCGAAAGGAAAAAATCCCTGTTACATACCAGAAAGAAAAGTAAAAAACGAGCTGGAAAAACAATGAACAATTGCGCTGAAGTTTCTTTGGCGCAATCGAGTTTTCTGTACGGCGTATATTGCTGGATAAAACTCTCGACGTGCTGCAGTTATAAAACTCTCAGCTACAATCTGGCATCGCTCAGTTGCTCCTCAGATGCAGTCAAGAGAATGTGCATCGGCGGCGCCTCCGGAATTGGACTCGGCAGTGCCAGACGCGAGATTATAGCTAGCTTTATCTTTAAATGAAATGAAAACTACTAAGGCTAGAGGGCTGCAATTTGGTGTGTTTGAAGAATTTGCAGCCCTCTAGCCTCAGTAGATTTTAAGATCTGAGGGTGGACAGTAAAAGTGCCGACGGACAGACAAATCATCTCAATAGCTTTCTTTTATAGCAAACTAAAAACTGAAACCTCACCACTGCTTTGTTTGAGAATCAACATATGATAAGGAGGGATTCTGCAGCCTCGCAGGTTATAATAGAGTTCAAGCGAAAAAAAGAAAAGGAGAGGGAATAAAAATGTCTTGGGAACGCTTAGGGCTTTGGGTGTCCATGGATGGGTCGCAGAAAAGAAGTAAAACACAAAAGAGAAATTGATATTTGATGTTTAGGTTTCTTGTGAGAAAAAGCTGAAATATAAGCATGTGTAGGAAGAAGGATAGAGATTTACTGTGTCCGGGGGTAAGTGTGAGGAATGAATGGGGCAAGTGAAAAGCTCATACAGCAAACTTATATGGTCCAGGTATGGAACAGAATGAGAGTTAAATAGAATTTCTCGGTAACAGTCTGTATCTATGCCGGTCTGGGTTTGAGGAATATGGAGTGGGGAGGTGGGGTAGTAAATTTACTAGGTGATTCAAATGGAAAGGTAATGCGTAAAACATAGTGTTTTTGTGGATATAAAGTTTCCTGGAATAAACTAAAGTACAGAATCTTAAACAAAAATATCCTAAGTTAATATATTTGAGAACAAATTTTTCAATGGTGATATGGCATTACCAATGAATACTAAATTATAATTCAATGTTGATAAACAGAAGAGACGCCAGTAAACTTATTATCAAAAAGCAAGATGATGAAAAATTATTATTCTCAGACTCCGGAATCTATACATATTCAAATTATAATCTCCCATGATTCTTTATATTGAACACAACTGTTACACATCATAGATTTTTTGTTCTTGGAAATCCCAAAAAAGTGTTTGACCTCAAAAGTCTTCATGACGCCTGGCTCTCTCTCTCTCTCTCTCTCTCTCTCTCTCTCTCTCTCTCTCTCTCTCTCTCTCTCTCTGCGCTTGTGCACACAAGACCTGGCCCTTTTGTTTAATGAATTCTGTCTTCTTCATTTCCCCCTTCATTTTCGTTGCCAATGAACCCAAATGAAATCACCCGGGTCTGTGGTGTGGAAATCAACCATTTCTTATTTTCATTTCTCGTTGGAATAGTCTGTGGCATTGCGAGGGTAGGGGTGGGATGGGGTGGGGCTTAGTGGGGGCGGGAGTTAAGGTCATGGGGATATGGAGAGAATGAATATAAGGACATAAAAGATTGTGCGAGATCAATTGTCACTCAGTTTTTTCCCATTTGTTTTATTTTATTATGCAAAGTTCGTTATTATTCGGTGCTTATATACTGCTGTATTTTCTTCAAGATACAATTTTTTTATACCCCATTCTGAGTCCATAAATTTTCATTTCATTTTGTATTATGACTAAATTATTTTTACATAGAATTCATATACTTGTTTAATTAGGGTTCAGCTTATTGAACAAAAGGAATATTCTCTAGCTTATTTAAAGAGCTGCTTTATGAGCAAGAGCCCTTGCTGGCGTGAAACCAACTTCATCTCGAACAGCAAAACCAGCTGACAGACCTCATGATAGCACTGCCCTGGTTGGAAGTTCATCTGTTTCATCTGCCGCATTCAACTGCTAATACACTTGTCTGAACAAAGTAATTTGGTTGGCCCAGGTTTAAAAGGCAGGCTCAACTATAATCAGTAGATTCACAAGATCAATGATTAATTATTTATACTTTTTTAATGAGTAAGGTTCACCGTATATGTTACATTCCTAAATATTCATAACTGTTTATATAATATATAATATGATATAAATAAATTTATGATATATATATATATAATATACATATATATAATTATATATAATATATTCTATATTATATATATATATATGTATGTATAATATAATAATATATAATATTTATATATAATATATATATTATATACTATAATATATATATATATATATATACTATAATGAAATGTATATATATATAATAACAGTATATAATATACATAATAATATAATATGATATATATATAATAATTATAATATTATACATATATATATATTATCTATATATATATATGTGTGTGTGTGTGTGTGTGTGTGTGTATGTGTGTATCAATCACACACATGTATACGTTGTATAAAGCGTTGTGGTTTTTCATTCGTTATTCACAGGGTCCCAATAATTGGACACTAATTTTATTCGCATGAATATATACCGATGCGATTGAAAACTTTCATCAGAATAGACCTCTAAATTGAATTAATAATGACTACTAATTAGTATAATAATTGCCCATTTTATACTATCGGAGAAAACACTAATGAGACCACTGTGTAGATACAGGAAATCATTCGGATGCATTGTTTCAAATCTATTGTTATAACTTTTATTTTGTCATTATTTTTATTTAACTTAACCTACATTCAGATCTACAATTAGCGTCCATCACTGCAACGGTCTTATGGTAAACTACATAAACACTAGACTAAAGTGCAAATAAACTATTTCGTGGGATAACATATGGCCTTCAGAAAGCAGACGAGAAGGATGAATAATCCTGGATCAGTGAGTTAATTATCGTTGACAACATTCATAAATCATCCTGATGTATCGATCTTTAATGTGATTAGAAAAGCATTCAAATATGATATAATCAAATAATCATTTTCAAAGAAAATATAAAGGAAAGAAAAAAATATAGCGCCAAACTCTATGAGAGAGAGAGAGAGAGAGAGAGAGAGAGAGAGAGAGAGAGAGAGAAGAGAGAGCACTTATACATGAAAGGAAAAAGAAAGAAATTAGCCTCATACTTCATAAAAGAGAGAGAGAGAGAGAGAGAGAGAGAGAGAGAGAGAGAGAGAGAGAGAGAGAGAGAGAGAGAGAGATAATATTATTAAGGAGAAAGACACCGAAAACAAAGACAGTTCTGAGAAAAACTGCAAGAGCACCACATGCATTTCCAGGCAAGAGTGGGAATACTTTTTCTTTCGATGGCGGTTCGTATTGCATTCTCTTTTTCAGCCAAAGGTCAGATGGCTGGCCACCGCTAACCCAAACCCATTTCCCGTGCATTCTCCCGGACATGGAGCCTAGTATTCACATACAGGAAGACGCAAACGTAGGTATATACTTGCACGTTGCACGCGCGCACTTACACGTACACACACTCACACACATATATGTAGAGTATGCTGTACATACGTATGTATGTATGCATAGTGTGCGTGTCTGTGTAAGTGCTTGGCTCTAGTGGACGTTAACTTTCATGGAATGAGATTGCTAGCCCGTGCCTTTTTCCCTACTGAGTGAGAACCCCAGCAATTAATTGACCAGTCACCAAGCACAGAATACATTGCCTTATTCAAAAGAAGTCCAAATTAGATTATTATAAATAAAATACCACATATTTATCTATTGAACGCTGTATATGTGTTGATAATGTTATATATCGTGAATGTTCACCGTCCATCCAGTGCCCATCCCCTCTTTGAAGAACCAACTTAAAAGTGAAGAGAATTACATATGCAATGCTTACATTTTATAGAAAGGATATTAAAATAAAAAGAGGGAAGTTTAAATAAAATACGACTTTTTAAATACATGAATTCTAGGATCGTTATTTTTAATCAAACGCAGTATTTAAACAATACTGATACAAGTGGAGGTTTTCATCTTTATTATTATCATTATGAATCATTTTTACACTAACCGAACTCACCAACAGAACTATGAAACAACACATAAATTTAATAATCCAGACACGGCATGTACAACTGATTCAGCCACTTAATGAACTAGAATAATGCATTAAAAACAAACACTAGAATATACTCCACGAACAGCACAGTTTAATTGTTGATGTTTTCGTGCTTGCGAAAAATTATGAGATTAGTGTCATCTTCTATGATTATATATAAATATAAATATATATATATATATATATATTATATATATATATATATATATATATATATATATATATATATATATATATATATATAATCATAGAAGATGACACTAATCTCATATATATATATATATATATATATATATATCTATATATATATATATATATATATATATATATATATATCTCATATATATATATATATATATATATAAATAATATATATATAGTATATATATAAAATGCCAATAAAAAATCTTTCTCGTTTAGCATAACGTCCTAGTTCTTTTAAGGGATGGGAAACAGATCCCTGTCTCTATTTCCGGTTAAGTGAATATCCAGTATCCCATTTCCACCCAATACGTTATTATTTTCAGTAATCAGATTTTGCTACATTACACACACACACACACACACACACACACATATATATACATATATATATATATATATATATATATATATATATATATATATATATATATATATCATATACATTCATACATACTACATACACACATACATATATATATATATATATATATATATATATATATATATATATATATATATATATGTGTGTGGTGTATATGTTTATTGAAGACATTGTTGTTGTTCCTAGATAATATATCTTATCAATGCTTTGAATAAATCTAACCTTCTTTTTCTTTTCTGGTATGCTTCTCAGGAATCATGAAAAAGCATTCGGGACTCTTTCCAGATACTTGTTATTTTTCTAGTCGATGAACCGTTTCACAACATCTCTCGGCTGCTTCGTCAGGACTATATTATAGACAGACATACCCGGTTTTTATTACTACATGCGAACACTTTAATTTCAAACACGATGTCATTGGGTGCTGAATTTATATTGGTCGTGATGTCTCTCCGTAAGCCACAGACTAGAATCACGCCTTTGCCCATCCCTTTGGATGCAAACCTTGGCATAGGACGCAACCTTCGGAGCGCCAAGAATGCACATGCTACCCCCCAGATGGCAAACGAGAGAATGAAACCTGCTGTCCAATAGATATTTAACAACGAATGTCTTCATGTTTGAAATTCAAACATGTGTAACCAGTAATATAAACCATATGTCGATTTATAATCCAGTCCTGATGAGCTGCCGAGAGAGATGGAGAAACAGTCAATCGATTAGAAAAAGAACAAGAAAATGGGAGAATCACTAATGATTTTTCCTTATTTCTAGAAGCCTCGCCAGAAGAGGAAAAGAGGAAGTCCAGACTCATTCACCGTTTTGCTGTGAACAATGCATATATATATTATATATATATATATATATATATATATATATATATATATATATATATATATTATATATATATATATATATATATATATATATATATATATATATATATATATATATATATCTCTCTCTCTCTCTCTCTCTCTCTCTCTCTCTCTCTCTCTCTCTCTCGTCTCTCTCTCTCTTATAATATATATATATCTATATATATATTATATATATAATTATATATATATATATATATATATATATTATATAATAATATAGATTATTATATATATATATATAATTATATATAATATATATATCGATATTATATATATAATATTATATTATATTATATATATACCTATAATATATATAACACACATATCCCCATATATATTATATATATATAACCATAATTAAGAAATGTGTACATATGGCAATCAATATTAATAAGTTTTTAATATCCTACAATTTCCCGTATCAATAATAAAATAAAGTGCACACTTAAACAATTTGTATATTCCAGTAGAAAAATC
>NC_087202.1:17211826-17226826 GCF_015104395.2 Macrobrachium nipponense
ATGACCATTATCTAAGCATGTTTAAGCATTAATAAAAATAGAGTTAATGAATATAATCTCTTAAATATTTGAAAAACTTTTAATTAACTATTATCCATACTATGTGCATAGACTTAAATTTCCACAGGTAGGGGTGTATTGTCTTAAAAGGGGTAACATGGCAGGGCAGCGTTGGTATTGCCAATTCAATGATGGAGTTATGAGGTGACCCACAAGTCTACCTACAGAGTCATCAGCAGCCAATCCCAGGTTTTCCCTGGTCCGATCTTGGGTGGACAAGGTCTTGAAACTTAAAATGATAAGGCAGTAAAAATGTCGGATTTATTTCTGATACAAAGTGAAGCCAACACTACAATAATGAATGGAAAAGGAGCTCGGAGAAAAATATTTAAAAAGAGGAATAGCTCTATAAATATAGATGAAAGTGACCAAGGAATTTCAGTTCCATCCATTTTATTTTGCATGCATAAGTATGCAAGCATGGTGTGCAAATAGCAAATAACTTCCAGATATCAACGTCAGCTAATTGCAAAATACCACGAGCCATTCGGTTGCTCCCATTCGCGATAATCGAAATGACGACGACGCACGCAATGTCACATCAATGTAAACACTTCATAGCTTTCAGAAATATGCATTGCATGTCCTAATTGCCATTTCTTGCAAATTAACTGCAGCAAATCAATTCATTCCAGGTTATTAACTAGTACATACTGAAGATTAGAAAATTCATGGAAATGATTTCCTCCTTCGGGTTTTTAATGCGTCGAGTCGGGAAACGTTATTATGAGTAGACTGGTAGTCGATATAGTTTGTTGCTTTAATAGTAATTCAGTAGGTATCCAACCACCGATTAAATAAATATGCTTTAAGTTTATTAGGTCATTTAGATTTTAGACAATTTGCGAAGGAGTATGCCCCCCCCCCCCCCCCCACCGCAGAACCTACAGACAGAGGTGTGAGACGGAGTTTTAAAGGTGTTTCGGTCGTATTGGGTCCAGGAGAGAAATTTAGTATTATCTGGGGAGTACTTAGAAGCCAGGGAACGAACGTCCCAGATCTTGATCCCTTTATTAATTAGACCCCCGCTGTAGGACCTTTTGTACTGGCGTCTCTAATGTTCCTTTATAGATGCCAAGGGAAACGACACCCATATCAACAAGCCAGGACCCGCGTTCGCTCTCAGTCCTTTGCCCAACTCCGTGAGAAGAGACTCGCTGCCAATCATTGGTTGTGACATGTGCCCAACCGTGCCCCGGTTTTTCACATCACTCTCTGTACACTGGAACTCTAATCAGGCCACACGCGGTTTTCGTGAGGTGCAAAGTAAGACATTTCAGATCACCCAGCTGTCGTTGCAAAGTGCACTTTGTAAGGCGGCCATGACATGTATTATATCGTTCATCTTCGCCTTCCTATTATCCGTTTTGCCTGGAGGAATTCTGCCCTGCCCTTCAAGAAGTCTCTATGTGCTTGAAGTCCTGACTCTCTGTTGCGTTATTCAGTTGTAGCAATAATTTCCTTATTGCAAATAGAATCATTATTTTGCTGTAATACTAATTCCCACCAGTAATAATTTAATTGAAAGTGCCTCGGTATTATATTAATAAAATACCACACTGTGCATAATAATGTAGAATCTTGTGCCGATCGGAGCTTTCAATTGGCGACATACCATTATTCGTATATGTAATTCTGTCTATTTCATGGGTGAAATGGTGTTTACGTCTGACCACGGTGAGGTTACTCAAGGTCTAGTTAAATTAAATCTATTAAAGTTACACACCGAGCTCACACACACACATTATATATATATATATATATATATTATATATATATAGTATATATATATATAGTATATGTCTATGTATATCTATATATATATATATATATATATATAGGTATATGATATATACTATATCTATATATATATCATATATATATATATATATAATATATATATATATATATATATATATATATATATATATATATATATATATATATATATATGATATATATATATATATATATATATATATATATATATATATATATATATATATATATATATATATATATATATATATATATATATATATATATATATATTATATATATATATATTTATATATATATATATATATATATATATATATATTATCACAGATATTCGCCACTTCCTCTCCTTGCTGACATATAATAGGATTTCGAATCCTCTGCTTAGGGGGAGGGCCAGAAAGACCCCACCATTGTTGAAGCAAGCATGCACTTTTGGGAGTGCTGGTAGCCATAAGGTTCAGGTAGGGAATCAGATTGGCCCCTAGAGAACACTTAGCACAGAGTAACCGAACATCCCCGATCTTTATTTATAGGTTTTGAATCAGTCACATCCACTGAAAGACAATAAACTGGTAGACTTGTAGAGTTAGCTTCCCTTAAGTCCTATCCGCTCTATTCTACTATGCTTGAGCGTCACTGGCATTGGGAATGTCGTTATTCCTCTCAGCGACCCCGAAAACTATGGATTCAACAAGAATCTTGGTCATTTTTTTGCATTTTATTGTTCACCCCTTTTACACCCCATTCCTATGGGGACTGAAATGGGGCTTAAAGGGCACCAGGAGTGTTTCTATTCATTTCATCGACCTCGAAAGCTAGTGATTAGACACTAATATCTGTTGTTTTTGGATATTTTTACATATTACCCAATTTCTGCCCCCACAGCTAGCTAGTGGTGTCTTACACCCCCTCCCCCCCCACCTGTATTATTTCCAGAGAGTAAGTTATATGAACATTAGTGTGTGTGTGTGTGTGTCTGTTGTTAATAAAATACTACATGACATTACTTCTTAGTTTAAATGTTTAAATGTTAAAAAAAATCAGGATTAATTCAGTTATAAGTATTTCTGATATTATTGAAAATATTAATAGGCTTAACGCTTCATCCCTGCTGTGGGAATTAAAAAAAATAATTCTTTTTAATTTTTTTTTACTTTTGTAAAAGATTAAAATTTACGTTTTGTCGTAAAGGAGAAAGAAATACTAGTTAAATACCACTGTTTTGCCTTGATGAAAAATCCTCCTGCAAACCAGAACAACTTTTAATGTTGTAATGAGAATTAGTCAATAAAGTTTTGATTTTTATCTCTCTGAGTAAAACGCACGAAATTATATTTCCATAAACATTTCTGATTCAAGTTTTGCTTGTTTTACGGTGGATGACAATACGAAATACAATATATTTCTAAGAAATGGTATAACCGTTATTATGTTACTATTAATATCTGAAAATGACTGTTTAAAATTTTTTTTATAAAAAAACGTTAATAGTAATTCAAATTTTCGAAGACATTATTCTTGATCATGGTTAGGATTATTTGTAAATAAACGTCATCTTCATTATTGGAAAAAGGCATTGATTGTATTATTTTTTTATTCGTTGTCAGTTGAACAATGAATCACCACTATGAATTCAATAACTTTTCACACATGGTCTCATTTTCTTGTACTTATCTTAATCGAATTTATAATTCGTCAAATCAATTTTTTTCTTTTCCTTACAACAGCAGCCAATTTCAGAGTTCCAATATCACTAGTACCTGCAATTCCGAGTCAGCAAAATCATAACTCTTTCTCCAGAACTACTTTAAAATAATGCATCAGTTATGTAGAATAAATAAATAAATAAATAAATAAATAAATAAATAAATAAATAAATAAATAGCATTAAATGAAATCAAGTTTCGTGGAGGAAACAATTTTCTGTTCTGTGCGCGAGTCAACCAGTGGGGCATTTTATGAACTCGGAAATGGTCTGACAGTGCCTTTATTGAGGCGAGAACATGATTTACACTTGCCTGTGTCATAACTGGGTTCCATGTTGAGCGCCTACTGTGTTAGGTATTTACTTTTAAAGTGAAAGTCCCAGCAAAACGTTTATCAGAAACGTCACCGGACATTTTTTTTTTCACGAAACTCGGATGCACTCCTTGTCGATAATCGTGATAGTGATAACACGCAAAACGGTACCACACCGGGTCTCTGTCAAGGTTACACCGTGTAAATTGTTTCGGAACTTTCGTCCTCTCCTCCAACTTAAAGGTAATGTCATACAGTAGTCACAGATGCGGTGGTAGTAAGTTTTGTGTGCACAGAATATGATGTAGTCCTTTCAGCTCTGATGTGG
The DNA here is from genome assembly GCF_015104395.2 of Macrobrachium nipponense. Classification (NCBI taxonomy): domain Eukaryota; kingdom Metazoa; phylum Arthropoda; class Malacostraca; order Decapoda; family Palaemonidae; genus Macrobrachium; species Macrobrachium nipponense. The sequence continues at coordinate 17,216,016 of NC_087202.1, forward strand.
ACCTGTTCGTCTTCGTTCCCTTTGGCCTTTGGATACAGAACATACTTTCCCTTTCTTATTAATGTTTTCTTTTCACTTAAGATTTATTCATTTATTTATCCCTTTATGTACATGTTAAAACTTTCTGAAAAAATAAATTAGTTATAAATGAGATAAGAATTACGAGTAATGTAATATTTGTTGGAAACTTTCGTTAACCATAAAATTTAAATGTAGCTGCAGGAGTTGTAAGTTTCCTTTCAATTCTAAGAGATAAATCTTTCAAGAGTTGACTTACATTCTTCCCACCATTTCCCATCATTGGTATTCAAAAGATATGGACATCTCTTTAGTAAAGTTTAAATATTATTTAATGTGTAATATATCTAATATTGTCCTAGGTATCTTCATGATGGAACCCTCTTGAACATAGCGCAAAGTCCCTTGGAGAGGCAAATAATGATCATGATAACATAATCGCTCGGACATTGCCAAATGGGCGTTGAAGCTCGTGATCTGTGGATTATGGACGGGTGGGACGGAGACATTATTAAACAGGAAACTTGTTTTCATTTTGTCCTCACAACTAATATGAATTTTAAGTAAGAGTTTGGTGGTCTTGTTTTATTCAGAAGTGACGAGCTTATTATTTGTGATGGCGTCTCAGAGGACACGCTTCTCTTTTTCCTAAAAGAGTCCATGTGCGTAGTGCCAGGAAGGGCTATGAGGAACCGTTATCAAAACACAGGCGTTGATGGTACTGTGCTTCCATCTGCCAAGGAACTGTCTCAGTCTGCTCGTATTAAGACAAGAACGTAGTACAGATCAGTTCCGTTTTTTTCGTTTATCCGACGAAGGCGGTATCAAAATACGTGAAGTTGTAAACATTATATTCCTAACTTAACGTGAAGTGGTGTTCATAATTAATACTCATACTTAGTACTATTCAGTTATAAGTGGAAAATAATCGAACAGAAGCATAGCCTAAATTCAGTAGACCAAACAATTAAAACGTGCTGAAATCTACATTCAAATAGAGCCTTGTTTCACCAACGAAAATTAAAATAGATTCGGTATATCTTATTAGAAATCATTTTTCTCTATTATTTTACATGCACTTTATTATTTTCTACATTTTCATTCTAATAAATAAATCATAAATATCCTATCCTAAACTCCCTGTATCTTTAACTCAACGCAAAACACCTTTTTAAGAGCTTTTAAGCTCTTCCATAGACCTTTCCTACACGAAAACAATAACAACAAAGTAGTTTGCATTCCCCAAGTATGCGAAAATTAAGTGCTAAACAAAAATGTAGAGAGATAGTTTTTAATTAGCATCATCAGCAGAATTATTAGTGTTTTTCTTTTAATACGGTTCACAAGCAATCCCTGACGGTGGAATTTTAGTAACTACAATCAATGTGTTCCTTACTGGATGATATAAAAATTATACTGCTAGGCAAATATATTTTCTTTAAATTATTATGAGAATATGTTGCTATTTTACTATGATATCAGATACTGTAAGTTGACAATCGGGGTGAGAGACTTAAGATTTTAACTAATACCACAAGGGACGTCGGAAAATGTCTTGAAAACTGTTCTCCTGATCCCAAACACTTGTTAATTAAGCATCAACGCACAAAAAATGGAAACTATTATGTTTGATAAATAGTAAATAACTTGATATAAACATTTTACGCTTTTTATCAAAAAAATCTAAATAGATTTCTAATCCAAAGTCTATTGTTTATTGTATCCAGTTTTTTAGTGAGAAACACTACAGGAAAAATTCTTTTTTTTTTTCTCTCTTCCTTGGATTAGATCATTTTCTCAATAAACAAATGATTGAATATTTACAAAATAATAAAACGACCATCCAGAAGTGTGCATGAGTTGGCTTGGGCATTCCCCTTGTATATGTATGTGAAGACATATATGCAACCAAAAAAAAAAGAAAAGACATAGTAAGGTGGTATTTCGAGGTCAGAAAGTCAGCAAAACACGATTCTTGTGATCTTGTTCAACAACAAAACTGTATCCAGACCCCACTAAGAATTTCCTCGCCCCATCGAGAGCACATTGCAAAATAAACTGGGGAACCAGCCTTACATTCGAACTCAACAGACTACTGCAATTTGCAAAACTGGATCCTATTCTGCGGGTAACCTGCATAATAGCAAATACTTGTGGGCCTTAGGATGTGCGTAGATTTTTTGCGTTTTGGTGATCTTTTTCGTTTGTGTTCCCGTGAGATCTGGAAAATTCATAAACTTACTTCCAGAGATAGTTATGTGATCATTCATTCATTTACTGATTCATTTTATAATGTGTTTTAGATATTTTCGCCGCCTGTACAATTATGGAGCACTTGCATAAATACGCACACACACACGCATATATGTGTGTGTGTGAGTTTTTTTCTGTTTCCTTGTTTATGGGGTCTGATCGAATGGGAAATACGAAACTGATAAATAATATTTCCCAACGAGTGATTTTACTACTGGGGAATACCATAATATCAAGGTTATTTTTTTTATTTTTGACTTAGTGTCGGTAATGGATGGAATTTCCATCATCAAATGAAATAACTGATTCTTTATTTGAAGTGAAGAAGTAAATATTTGTGTATTTCGAGAGTGAAACTACAAGCGAATATGTTCATGAAATATTTTGTAGTGACACTCTTGTGTTAACAACAGTACAGATATGAAAACAGCACTGTTATTAGAAGGTAAACGTGATTAATAACCAACCAAAAATCGTTGATATGTCAGGATGCTATAAAAAATACAAATAAATCCGGTAAAGTGACCTGTGACACTGATTTACCATGACAAAGCACGTGAATATATCCTTTGAAATAGGGTGTCACTGGTTTTATTAGTAAGAGAACATGATTCTGAACGCTCACTTTAGGTGACAGTAATTGCATTAACAAGTGAACAACGTGATTTACTCTTTCCTTGGGGCGACACTGTTTGCAATAACGAGCGATCGTGTTTATGAACTGTAGACTAGATTGACGGAACTTTCATAGGGCTTCTAGAAGTTTAAACTTGCAAGCACTGGGACTGCTCTCAGCCTAGTGTTGACCACGTCTAACCCACCTCCAGCATACTTGGCCCCAACAGGATCATGATAACATACAACATGAAAGTGTCAGAACAGACCTCTGTTAAGGATAGACTGTGTAAATAACTCTAAACCTTGCGTTCTTCGTCCCAACGTGAAAGTAAAGTTATGCCATTGTCACAAAAGTGACAATGGTCTTTCTAGTTTGCGATGAATCTGATTGTACTCGATTTATATTATTGTAGACCTGTTCTTCTTGTTTCCTTTGACTTTTGAATAAAGAACTTATTTCTCCATTCCTATTCGAGTTATTTTTTCATTAGAGGTTTACTTGATTATTTATCTGCTCGTTATAACCTTCTCATGAACAAAATAAGTGTCACAGAATGAGTTAAAAATTATGAGCACTGTAAGATACACTCGCAAGCGTCGTGTATTTCCAATGTATATCTGCGGGAAAGAGTTGAAAGTTTTCCATTCAATTTGTATGATCCACTTGATGTTCACGGAGTTACTTCACAGACAGATCAACTATGAACGCCTGAAATCACTCAACAGATGGCCTATATTTATTTTAACAGCAGTATTAACAGAAGATATGGATATCTTTTGAGGGACGTTCAAATATTGCTTACCGTTATCATACTGTAATGGGCGTAATGTCTGTCTGTCATTCAATCACGGCCAAACGGCTGGTCAGATGGGCATGAAACTTGGCAGGGTTTTGGTGGGGACCCTAAGATGGTTTGTAATAGGGTTTCATCCAACCTACCTCCCTCCTTTATAGGGGGTGGGGGTGAGAAGGGATTCCCTGAAATGGAGCTGTTTCTGGCCGTGAAACGAGGCTTGTTATTCTCGTAGACTTAGTTACTTTACGAATTTTCATACATAATTTCTGTACAACTTCCCCGGAGAAAGTCACGAATATTCCAACTCGGACACAATAAAAGATGAAAATTATCATCAATATCCGCAAGATTTTTTGAATAACTTAAATCCATCGGGACTGCAGTGCACAAAATAACATTGAAGAAGTACTGGCCGGTAATGTTGCTTCGGAATTTCGATCCTGCTAGTGGACATTGCAACGGAACGAGGTACACCGTTATGGAGCTAAACTCCCACGTCATCGAAGCAGTGATAGCAACGGGCCCTCACACCAGCAAACTTCTGTTCATCCCCCGGATTCCTCTGATGTCTTCGGACAACCAGTTTCCGTTCCAGTTATGGCGCAGGCAGTTTCCCATCAACCTGGCCTTCTCATTCACTGCAAACAAGTCGCAGGGCCAGACTTTGGATCGTGTTGGTGTGTTTCTGCCGTCACACATGTTCACGCATGGCCAACTGTATGTGGTGATGAGCAGAGCAACTGACTCTGCCAACTTGAAATTAAGTTGTGGACAAACTGATAATATTGTGTACAAAGAGGTTCTGTAGTAGGTATGTATAAAAGTCGCCCTTATTTTAATATTGCTTAACAAATAGTACATATAAATTTTGCACTTCTGCACCCGTATTTTATCACCCATCGTAGATGGGTAAGTTTGCTAGTGTATATAATGTCTATAAGATATACAGACAACGGCTTTTAAAAAAAAAGTGTTAATAACCTCAGTGATGCTCTGCTTAGCAGGATTATTGCCCTTGAAGAGGCAAAACATAATCATGCTGACATAATTTGCGAATTAGGATTACATGTTCAAGGTCTCTATAATCCCCAATTTAGTGCACATGGGACCATGACGCAATCAAATATCTTTAGATGTAGGTGCACACAATGGCATGTAACTACCTGCATATTTTATCATTAATGTAAGGCACTCTATACCATAATTGTAGCAAAGGCGTCACTTTTTAGATATCAGCGGATGAAGCCTATTCATATTATTATTATATGAATAAGAAAAATATTTAATGCGACAGAAAACAAACTAAGATACGTTTAAGAATTCACTTGATTTTTTTAAAAATACAGATGAGTCATATTTCTTACTATATATATATATATATATATATATATATATATATATATATATATATATATATATATATATATATATGTATATGATATATATATATATATATATATATATATATATATATATATATATATATATATATATATATAATGCGATTGCGTGCGCAAATCCTTCGTGTAACTAAAACTACGGCTTCCCTCTTTAGCCAATAAAGTGAAAATAACGAGCAAGATCGCGTCCATGCTGGAAGGAGAAATTACATTTACATACTTAGAGGAAACAATAAAAGTCACCCCGTGATCTACGGAGTTCCTCATTTTGCCATGATGAATATTTTAGCCATTTCTTTTTATATCTCTCTGTGTTTCTCTCTTTCATAAACTCATACAATATATATATATATATATATATATATATATATATATATATATATATATATATATATATATATATATATATGTGTGTGTGTGTGTGTGTGTGTGTGTGTGTGTGTGTATAAAACCGTTAGTCGAAGCGTTGTTCTAGACAACGATTCGAATGCTCCTATATCTCGAATGGCCCTCTCTCCTGCCCCAATTGAAACACGTCAAGATCCCCAAAATGCAGTAGTTTTAGGAATTTCAAGAATTCATAAACATTCACTTAAAGAGATTGGTATTATTTTATAAACAATTATTTTTTTTATGATAGATGGAGAGGACCACATTCCTATCAAATGCAGAAACAAATTTTTTCTACATCAATGCGTAATCCCTGCTTCAAAGCGGAGATTATTTTGAATGACTAAAAACTCATAAAACAATAACGAGCACATAACTTGACTGAGCGAGAGAGAGAGAGAGAGAGAGAGAGAGAGAGAGAGAGACTCCTAAAAGCAGTGTCAGAAAAGGTAACCGCGGTTCGCCCCAGACCCCAGAACAGCCGGTCTCTTCATGGCGCATCTCCCACATCACACCCCCCGGGAGAAAAGTTGCACGTCTTGTTCACTCAGAGGCAATAGAGCGTTCTATCAACTTCCCTTTCAGCCTGTTCAAGCCTACTCAAACTACAAGGAAAGTCTCTCTCTCTCTCTCTCTCTCTCTCTCTCTCTCTCTCTCTCTCTCGTCATAAAGTCTCGGGGAAAATTGAAGCCTCGAACGAAGTTTAGAAATGTGAAAAGCAGTTTCGTCTTTTTCTAATTTTTCTGGTTTTGTGGTTTATAGCTTTTGTTTTCGTTCCTCTCGCTTGTTTATTTTTCTAGTTGCAACAAGATGTGGGTCGTTTATTGTGGCGATTTAATCATGCAATGAAGCTCACTTGGTTGAGGTGAGCTCTGGGTCAAAACTAACATATCCCTCTTTTTATTATCATCATTATTGCTAACATCATGATTATTATAATGATAATCTTTATTATTATACCATTGTTCAGAACAAAATAGAGATTCATAATGTGGAAAACCCTACGAACTTATTGAACAGCATCCTGTTCTGCACCTGAGAAGAATGTGATAAGAAGCAGATAAAATTAAATGAAATTATAATGCATTTCATGTTTTAATGAACATCAGCTTCAACACACACACACAAACACACACTTTGACCCTATATAATAAGTACGTGCAGAAAAGTTAACATTCGATGAATCTCCACTGGTTTGCACTTTTATATTTCGGATGTTATTATTTCCTCTTATTAGAAAGACAAATGCATCGTCACTATTACTATTAAAACAACCGTTGTGTACCTCCCTCTTTCTTGTATTCATCTGGCCTGGGCTACAAAACGGTATTAGTTTGCCGTTCCCTTTGGACTTTGTGTGATATAAAAGTTTATACGCTTACCGCTTACCGAACGTCATAATAGGTGTAATGAAATAACTCTCAGTTCAAATTTACTCCAGTGCATTTTAGCCTTTTTGCTAACTCATAAAACATGTTTTACGCAAGAGACTGTCGTTAACTGATTCAGAAACTAAGTTCCTACTGGTTCAGGCGAAATATAACTGGGATGATCCAGTTATATTTCTACAAAGAGGATGCACTGAGGCCATCTATTGGCACTTTTGAGAAACTTAGGAATTTCTGACTTATACAACACGAAAATATTGTTATTTTCCCTTGAAAAACAATAGAAAAAATTTCTGTTGTGGTATTAGACATGAAAAGTTCTACTTTTACCAACAAAATCAGGAACTCATCTTTATTAGGATAAAGAGTTTAAAAGGAAACTTGTTACCGCACATAAAAATTTCAAGAATTACTAATAATTAAATTAGAATCATTAGCATTTAATTAACTCAAAATAACCACTTTATACGTAGACCTTAATAAGAGAGTTATTAATTCTATATGTACTAAAATGTTTCAGGGTCGATATAAAATCTACAAAGTTTGTCATCCTGGCGTATCAGTTGCCGCACTTTAAACATTGGTGCTCTGTTGGGATTTAATCAAAATATATTATCACATCAATCAAAATGGAAGTTTGGATTGAATGACAACAAATTAAATGAAATCTAGGATTGTTTCGTAAGGATAAAACAGAATCACCTACAGAATCTGTTAACTGAAAGAACTATCGTCAGAAAAATGATATCGTTCAGTGATTTCATTGAGACAAATCGGACATTTAATTAGTTATATCATCTTACTGGGTTAAACATTCTCTCGAAGCTTTATAGTTAGCTCGGCGGCGACAAAATCTGATCATAACATTTCCTTTATGTTTTGAAAACGTTCAATGAAAAAACTGTCGGAACTTAGAATTGAGGAACTGATATGTATGTATGTTCTTTATAGAATGAGATAAATGTTATGCTATCAACAAAAATATTTTCTTTAATTTACTCTAAGAATAAGTTACTATATTTTTATAAGAGCTGACAACATACGTTAGCAATGCTGGAATCAGCTGTGTTAACACCAGCGATGTTAGATAATATCAGAAGAAACGTAGAGAATGTCAAGGAAAAAAACTTTTTCATATAATTCCAATAATTATATAAACTGAAACATATACTATTAAAATTATCTAACTATACTGATATTAAAATATGACACAGTGTTATTAAAGAAAAAAAAATAGTTATTTACCCGAAAAACCAAAAATGTCAAACGACTATTGAACCCTCTTTTGGAATGAGAAACATTACTGGGATAATCCATTTTTGGTGAACAGATTGTTAGGTCACTAACGTTTTGCCTGAAGCAATAAGGAGCCAGCTAAATGGAATTTGATATGACAAACTACATAAAATCAGTGACAAGTTTTATGAAGTTTCTCTATTGGCAATACATAGTGCGCAATGAACGTTTATATGTGTACGTGCACGTGTAAAATAACCTTTTTTATCATTATTATTAAAATTACTATTGCCTAAGTAAATGTACTTCAAAATTTGTATAATTTAAAAATATATGGGCACTAGCGTGGTAGTTTGTGTATGCACTGTGCGTGTATATATATGTACGTAAATATATGTGAGAACGTAATCTACATACAGTGTGTTTCGAAATTAGAGCGCCCCCCCAACCCCCCTCCGCAGAACAAATGAAGTTATGAAGTTTTCTGCTATAGCCTATCTCCAAGTACATTATCTTAAGTTTCTATTAAGCTATTTTTCATTTTACATTTCTTGTATTTTCAGACTGAGTGAAGGAGTTAGATACAGCCTTGGCTAACGACTCGGAGGAAATCAGAAGGATTGATCGAATCCTTCAGAGAGGCCAGGGATGCTGGCGCATCTTTCATTTCACGTGCTGGATAGCTCAATACATTAAAAGAGATGAATCCTTTGTTAAAGAAACTGGATCAAAATCCATATGACTGTCATCGCGAAAAGAGAGAGAATCTTGGAAGGCCTGAAGTCCTTTCTCAGGAGTCAAAAGACATCATAGCTTGGGCAGTGGTCGACCAAGAAAGTGCTTACGTAAATTGGCGTTTGAGCTAAAAACAAAAAGGGAAAGAGGAGAAGTTATAGTGCTGTATATCGCGAGTTGAATAAAACCTGGTATCAAGCCATTTCATGTTATTAGCAAGCCCAACATACATGTTGCCGCATCAGATGAATTCTTCATTTACACAGTCAGGAGGCCAAATCATAAAAATGACATCATTTGGGCTACAAAGTTGGATGATACCAGCGATGATGTGTGCTATCGCCAAGTTGTGAAATTTCCTGAATGTTTAGGAATTTTTCTTGGTTTAACAGCCAAACGTTGAATGCGGATCTCAAAGAAAAAGTACAGTCATGGAATAACGAATACTCAGAGAAACTGCTTACTGGTGGAGTATTTCCTATCCTCAAAGAAGTCACATTTTTGCATGATAAGGCACCATATTTCAAAGCACATCAGACACAGGAGCTGCTTTGAAACAGTGGTATAGATTTCTTCTCGTCAAGTGAATTTCCAGGTACCTCCCCTGACCTTAATGTGTGTGAAAACATTGGTAATATCTTAAAGAATCGTGTTGAAGCGCACACAATGAACTATGATGGTATACCAAGCCTCTACGACCTGCGAAGAGAGGTGACTGAAGTGCTCAGGGAGATTAGAGTTTGAGTCTCAGCTTTTTTGCGATTTCCTGAAATCATACCCGTCAAGAATGCAGGCTGTGGTACAGACAGATGAAGGCCACACAAAATATTGAATACTCAGAGAAGAAACTTAGATAAATGCCTGTTCTGAATTACTTTTGTTTTTGTCCTTTTCAGTTTGAGTTTATGCTGTAGAGGGGGGGCCTCTTATTTCAAAACACCCTGTATGTATCGAGATCTGCAAATCACAGGGAAGCATATAATATGATTTGCAATTCTTATTCTGAGTGACAAAATTACATCCAAATACCAACACGAATTTCGCGACCACATCGAAAACGCATTGCAAAATAACTTGGGAAATCAGCATGACACTTGAGCCCAACATACTGTTGCAATTTGCATGACGCAGTTTATTGCTAAATTCAGTGATCTTAACGGGGCCCTTTTCTGGGGGAAACCTGCATAATAACAAATGCTGTTGGGTCGTGAGGATCTCTCGCGTTTTTATTTGTGTTATAATAATTGGTCATTCTCTGTTTCCGGTTATTTAAAGTATTCTGTTCCAAAGATAGATATGCATATTTTTTATCTCATTGATTTTCTTCTGTATGTCTTTATATATATATATATATATATATATATATATATATATATATATATATATATATATATATATATATATATATATATATACTATATTATATAAATATAATATAAATTAATAGATAAATATATATATGATATAGTATATATTAATTATATATATATATATATATAATATTAATATTAAATATATTAATTATATGTATATATATATAATATAATATATATATCTATATATATATCTATATATATATATATACTATCATGTATATATATATCATATATATATACATATATCTATATAATTATATTATAATATATATATATATATATATTAATATATATCCAATATTATATTAATTATATATATATTAATAATATATATATATATATAATATTATATTTAATTTATTAATATATATTATTATAATATTATAATTATTATAATTATATGATATATAAATATATATATATATATATACTATATATATATATATATATATGTGTATATATATATATATATAATATATATATATATATAAAAATAGATATATATATATATATATATATATATATCTATATATATATATATATATATATACATATATATATATATATATATATATATATATATATATATATATATATATA
>NC_087202.1:17236826-17244326 GCF_015104395.2 Macrobrachium nipponense
GTCCTTGTCAGAAGATTCATCCAATTCAGGAGTCCAGTTATTATGTTATGACCTCTGGTCTTTTATAACTATTTAAAAGAATTCTCAAAAATTTCTTATAAAGAAAGATTCCTCAGAGTAAATCTTCGCTTCAAAGAGAGATAAAAGAGAGTAAAGAGGGAACCAGTTACCGAACATAGAAAATTACAGTTTTAAATAACGGTTAGAAGCCACATTTCAATAAATATGTTACTATGAACTAGTTAGTGATTATATTGGTGCAATAAAATCATACAAAAAATGCTCAAGTTATCAACTTAACAGCCAATATTTGTGGTTATTTTATATCAATCCAATCAAAATGCAACCCACATTATATAAGGGAAAATGTTCATCTACAAATACCCTAAAATATTGACTTCACATTAGCTTGGTAGTATCTTATGCTCAGAGTGAATGAAGCATCATTACTGAATCTGGCCGGCAAGGATTCGAATTGGTGACTTCTGGGTTTGATGCAAAAATGTCAGTGACGAAATCGATATCAACCCACCTCCACCTAATATATTAAGCTCTCAACGTAAATATAAATGGAATCTCTCTGTCTCTCTCTTTATATATATATATATATATATATATATATATATATATATATATATATATATATATATATATATATATAATACATACTCAAACACACAGAAACACAGACACACACACACACACACACACAACACACACACACACACACATATATATATATATATATATATATATATATATATATATATATATATATATATATATATATATATATATATATATATGTATATATATATGACTGGTAAAAGTGTTCTGTAACAACAGAATTCCATCTAATAAAAGGAGCCCATAAAAACACCAAAATGTAGAGAGAAAAGTACTATATTTCAGAGACTGCTGTCTCTCTCTTCAGGTATATGAATGAGAAAAGTTTACAGAAAAGGTGGTATTTATACCAAGAGATTCGTCCACAAGTAAGCCAATTTAGGTCACCCCCGCTGATAATCTTCCTTTAATCTTCTTAAGCGTTGGTTGAATGAACACTGCGTCGACGATGTCGGATGTCCAATTCCCTTTTGAGATGTTCATTACCTGCTTCTCTTTTATTAAGGCCGATTCCATCATTTGACTCTTGTACCGGCAGTTGCTGCTATAAATTACACGTGACATATTCCAGTTTATTCTATGGTTATGTTCATTTATATGATTGAAAATAGCCGAGTTCTGTTGTCCATACCTAACTGACCGTTTGTGTTGTATTAATCTCTGGGGAAGTGATTTACCTGTAAATCCGATGTAAGATTGGTCACAGTCCTGGCATGGGATCTCATATACCCCAGAGTCTTTGGGCGATGTCTTTTGTTGGACGTTAATCAGGGATTTGGCTATAATAGCGTGACTCATTCCAACAGACTTTTACGCAAGTTAAATAACCTAATAGATAATAGCGCATGGAATAATCTTGAACAACAAGACAAAGTTTTAAACTTATCCAACACCCCCCTTACTGTAAATCAACATTTAGTTTTAAATTTAGGCTTATCCTTTGCCCTAATGCCAGACCGCAAAAACAACCTAGACTTCATAGTGGCTTTTGATAAATTCATATCTGACAAAAACTACAGCCGTGAAGAGATATGTTTAAAAGGAGTGTTACTAAATGCTTTAACTGACCTTCATAAGAAATATCCTGTTCCCCGCAGATTCATGATAGCCATCCACTCGCTAAAAAAGTTAGATGTTATAATAAGTAGATCCGACAAAGACGGCAAAATTGTAATAATGGACAAAGACTTCTACCTCGACAAAATCAACCAGCTCCTTAGCGACACAAATACTTACGAAAAACTGACGAAAAATCCCCTCCAGAACGTTCCCACAGAATTTTTTCGGAAAGTAAGATTAATTGGCCAAGACAAAAAGAGTATTGAACTATTAGAGAAATTTAAAGTAATTAATCCTAAATTACCCTACTTTTATGGTCTTCCCAAAACTCACAAAGACAATCTTCCATTCAGACCCATCGTTTCATGCGCCGGAGCTTTCAATTACAAAATTTCTAAATGGTTAGCTGGCCTCCTTTCTCCTTTTTTAAGGCACTTTTTCTCCCAGTCACATCAAACATTCGGAAGACTTTTGTCACAAATTCAGAGAAGCACATATACCACTTCACAACATAAAACTTTTAAGCCTTGACGTAGACTCCCTATTCACAAAAGTACCAGTACAGGACGTTCTTCAGTTTTTAAGGGAAAAATTATCCCCCTATTCAGATCATTTCCCTTTGGCACTTGAAAAAAATAATAAAGTTAGTTGAATTATGTGCATCTAATAACGTATTTTCATTCGGGGAATCATTCTACAAGCAAAAATTCGGGTGTAGTATGGGTAGTCCTTTAAGTCCTATTTTAGCCAATCTGTACATGGAATACTTTGAAACTACAGTAATAAATGCAATAAAACCCAAAAACATGCTGTGGATGAGATACGTGGATGACATACTAACATTTTGGGATAATAAGTGGGGTAATTTTAATGAATTCCTCTCAAAATTAAACGCATTAGTGCCCAGCATCAAATTTAAAGTTGAATGGGAAACAGACAACAAAATTCCTTTTCTTGATGTTTTAATAATCAGAGACACGACAGAATACAAATTTACCATATACAGAAAACCAACGTTCTCACTTTCATATATTCACTATTTTAGCTATCATGACAATACCATCAAGATAGGTCTAGCTAGCAACCTATTCTTAAGAGCCTTACGAATTTGTTCCCCAGATTTCCTGGAAAAAGAATTTGAACTAATTCGCAAGCAACTTTCATCTTTAAAGTATCCTGACCATATAATTGAGAAAGCAATTCAAAAAGCAAACGTAATTTTCTACCGACCCCCTAAAGACAAGACCAGAGACACACCCAACAATAAAATAAAAATTCCCCACCTGGAGACGATTAAGAGAGTAACTCACACCCTTGGGAAATCCAATCCTTTTGCATTTACCTACCCAAATACCTTAGCCAAATCCCTGATTAACGTCCAACAAAAGACATCGCCCAAAGACTCTGGGGTATATGAGATCCCATGCCAGGACTGTGACCAATCTTACATCGGATTTACAGGTAAATCACTTCCCCAGAGATTAATACAACACAAACGGTCAGTTAGGTATGGACAACAGAACTCGGCTATTCTCAATCATATAAATGAACATAACCATAGAATAAACTGGAATATGTCACGTGTAATTTATAGCAGCAACTGCCGGTACAAGAGTCAAATGATGGAATCGGCCTTAATAAAAGAGAAGCAGGTAATGAACATCTCAAAAGGGAATTGGACATCCGACATCGTCGACGCAGTGTTCATTCAACCAACGCTTAAGAAGATTAAAGGAAGATTATCAGCGGGGGTGACCTAAATTGGCTTACTTGTGGACGAATCTCTTGGTATAAATACACCTTTTCTGTAAACTTTTCTCATTCATATACCTGAAGAGAGACAGCAGTCTCTGAAATATAGTACTTTTCTCTCTACATTTTGGGTGTTTTTTATGGGCTCCTTTTATTAGGATGTTATATATCCTATATATTATATATATATATATATATATATATATATATATATATATATATATCTATATATATAATCTATATATATTTTATATATATATATAACATTCCCTTCCTTGCCCCTATATTTGAATCAAGGTCTAACCTTAGCACTCGACAAAGTTAACGAATGGCAGGAAGGTGTAAACAGACACCTAAATGATATATGTATCTATTATAAAAGCGATGAAGAGTGAATGATGATACAAGGAAAGTGAGATGGAGGGGGTTGCGGGTGGGTAGCAGGAGCAGGGACGACGTTGCAGGTACAACAGACCTGGGAGGTGGAATGGGTAACGGGAGGGGCAGGCAGGGGTCGGGAGATCCAGAATCATTAGGGATGCTATTTTTCACTTGAAATGGCTCCTATATCTCCAATGGCTCTCCCTTCTGCCCCAGTTGCGCCATATCGAGAGCCCGACGGTGTAATGGACGAAGGAATTTCAGGAATTCATAAATATTCACCCGAAGGTCGTCATTGTTTGGGTGAAGCATTTATTTTTGAAGGTGGATGGAGAAGACACATTCGTCTGAGATATGTTTACATAAATTTTTTGGGTAGGTGCGTTCTGGTTGGTCTGGCTTGGTTTTCTTAACAAACTTGTTATTGTTTTTATATTGTTCTTTAGGGATACATCACCTTAGATTATTAGCTTGATGGATTTTTTTTCTATTGTTCATTTAGGGTAAGCCAGTTTAAATATAAAAACCAGCTTTTCTTTTTTTGAATGGGTCCCAGGAGAGCAGGTTTGTGCAACGAACATTTTTTGTTGTTGTTTTACTTTATTCGTCCAAAATGTCGTCTATGATTATGTAAAATAAATTTGCTTTCAGAGGTTGCCTTGTTCTTTGCGGAAAGTTAAAATATGAAAATCTAATTCTGTGTGGCATGAAGAAGTTGGTTCTTAAATATCTAAAAAATATATATATATTTTTTGGATAATTTTTCCTCGTCTGGTTTCAGTAAGGAAGCTTTGACTTGTTTTAACAAGGTACAATGTTGGCCACATATCTGAAATGCCATATATCCAGCCCTACTTTGTCTTCTTGTATTCATGATTTGAAAAATCAAATCTGTACTACTATATTAATATTTCCATACATTTCAAGGTTACGTTTATCAGGAACATTTTATTTATATATATATATATATATATATATATATATATATATATATATATATATATATATATATATAATTATATATATATATATATATATATATATATATATATATATATATATATATATATATATATATCTATATATATATATATATATATATATTATATATATATATATATAATATATATAGATATATATATATATTATATATATAATATATATATATATATATATATCTTATATATAATATATATATATATATATATATATATATATATATATATATATATATATATATATTATATATATATATATATATATAGATAATATATATATGTATATATATATATATATATATGATATATGTATATATATATATATATATATATATATATATATATATATATATATATCTATATATATATATATATATATATATATATATATATATATATTATATATATATATATATATATTATATATATATATATATATATATATATATATATAATATATATATATATATATATTATATATATATATATATATATATATATATATATATATATATATATATATATATATATAGATGTGTGTGTGTGTGTGTGTATGTGTATATTATACATGTATATATATATAATATATATAATATATATATATATATATATATATATATATATCGATATAATATATATATATATATATATATCTATAATCTAGGATACATGTATATATATACATACATACCATCCTTATATATATATCTATATATCTCTATATATATAATATATATATCTATATAACTATATATATATAATATATGTCTATATATATATATCTAATCTATGGTATATATATATATATCATACATCTATATATATATCTATATATATATATATCTATATATAATATATACATATATATGTTATATATGTATATATATATATACATATATATGTATATGTATACATATATATAAAATATAAATTATATAAAATAAATATACTATATATATATATATATATATATATATATATATACATATATATATATATATATATATATATATATATATATATATATATATATATATATATCCATATGTAGTGGTATGTTCTTAATCTTTTTTTTTTTCCCTCAAATAACTTACGGGTTTAAAAGTTGCTTAGAATTTTGGGAAACAGCCTAGAAATTTTAGGACGGTCCGCCCCAAATCCTAAATCATTTTAGGATTTCCTATCCGACTTAATGCAAAAGCCAGTCTGTTTTTTCCCTTGCTCCTTTTGAGTAGGATACTCGGGTCATTAGCGATCAATTAAAAGGGAGTGTTCCATTATCTGCCATCACCATCTGCACCCACGCACCTGCATCCTCAAAATTAGTTTTCCCTCTGACCTGACCCTTCTAAATCCTTAGGTAGTTCCCCCGCTGATTTATTCCTTTATGCCCTTAAAAGTCAACCGATGTACGCTTTGTATTCCTTTTCTGTCTTCTGAGGCATTAGCCTTCAAGTGACTTCTATTCCAGATGCTTGTCATATATGTAGCATCCTGATGGGACCCCAAACAATAGGCCAGCCATGTGTGATCACAACAAGCAGACAGACAATGACTCTATTGTCCCTTCATCTTCTATATAGAGGGGCAATTGCTCCCCCTACGGCATAGAAGATTTTGTTGAACGTTATTCTGTCCGCGTAAGCACCTGTTACCTGCCGGTACCTGAGGACTTGACGAGAAGCTCGTACCTCAACACTCGACCTGTTCTGCTGTTCTCCAAACCCTTAACTTTGCATCTCCTTTAGAGATTCCCGTTGTGTGACCTCTGGTAAACTGTAATGTAACTTATTAGGAACACAAGTTAAAGTAACAGAGATATATGTGTGTAGATTTCACTTTCTGAAGTTTTTCCTGGTGTTTTTCATTGGTCTTCACGCATGATCCCATCGTGTGTTACAGCGATCCCTGCATTGCAGATCAGTTCATAGGCGTTCTGGTTTTGTGCCATCAGTAGATTAATGATGCCTTTTATTGTCATTACTAGTGGCATATCCGGTCGAGCCTTCCTGGAAAGTATTGCAAAGAATGTGCTACAGTTTTCCCTTGTACCATTCTGCTGCAAGCATCCTGATCCCTTTCAATTTGATTTTATGATTTTAACCATTTTGGGTTAGTGTACATATCTGCATTATTGAAGCCCATTATTGTGTGTTTGTTACATGCTACCTTAACAGAGTGCCACGGAGCTCTATTGTTAGCTCCTGTATATTTCTTCTGATCCCATTTATTGAATTAAATGTATTTTAGTGGGCATTCTAAGTTTGCCTCATACCCCTAGTAGTTTTGGTAATTTAATTTCACTAAGGAACTCTCTTTTCCTGTTCACTACGGGTATGAGGCGAACCTAGTCATATTGTCCTCTGCACCTAGGTCCAAATTAGAGCCATTCATTCCCATTATCCCAGCCACCCTATCGGGTGAATATATATATATATATATATATATATATATATATATATATATATATATATATATCTATATATATATATATATATTTGAAATGTATATCCCTCCCGGTACTGTTGTTATTGTAGTAAATACTGTGTTCTGAGTTCACAAAAATATGTTTAAATAACGTATATGAGAAAAGAGACCTTTGATTCAGAACTGGATGTTCTAGCTGTCATCTCTTAAGATAAACAACTTCATGAGCTTCATTTTTGAATACTAATAGTCACAT
>NC_087202.1:17249326-17250570 GCF_015104395.2 Macrobrachium nipponense
TACTGTGGTTCGGATCCCACAATAAACTGTAGGTCCCGTTGCTAAGAAACCAATTGGTTCCTAGCCACGTGAAAAAAATCTAATCCTCCGGGCCAGCACTAGGGTAGCTGTTAATCAGCTTAGTGGTCTGGCAAAACTAAGATATCTTTAATCCTTAACTTTTTTTTTTTACACAGAATCTACCAGACTTAAGGACTTTGCCAGATGAATGTTTAAGAGGGGACTGAATGAAATGTATGTGCTGGTTTGGAATTCTGGAATTCCAGGCGCTTGGCCGGTGCCAGTTGTTGGAACTGTAGTATCCCCGTTCTAACTGACAATTTGAAACTTGAAAATGAATTTATGCCAATAAAATCACTTTTCCATCCAGCTTTTATCACCATTCAAATGTTAAAGAGCGAAAATTATATGCATTATACGTAACTTGATTATTGAGGTCTTGGTAATTATTCACGGTCAATAGAATTGACAGAATATTTTGTTACTCTCAATATAAAAAAAAAATTGCTTTCGGTTAACCTATATGATAAAACATTAATTCCGAGGTAGAACGAATTAGATATTAAAGGACATTTGTAGCTCGATGTATGTATATATAAATCACGGTAATGTGATATGAATCATAAACATGAATATATATATATATAATATATATATATATATATATATATATATCATCAATTCAAGCTACAATGTCCTTTAATATCTAAATTCACTTTACCTCCCAAATGATATATTTTCATATATGTACCTGAAGGGGAATTTTTTAATTGATAATAATTTCGTCCCCCCATGGGATCGAACCACCGTCCAATTGGACGGGGACGAAAATATAAATGGATCACGGTTCGATGTGATAATTATTCATATATATATATATATATATATATATATATATATATATATATATATATTCATTGAATAGAATAGCTTTTCACTGTTAACCAGCTTTTTTTAAATTGCTTCAATATTTTCTGATTATTTTCTTCACTTCATTGTTCAGGTTACTAATGGACACATAATGGGTTTCTTCCATTTATTCCAGTATTTTTACATGCGATAGCTGTTTTGTTAACCTATACGTATGACGCTATCAAGCGTACTGATACAAATATGTTGTTGTTTGAGATTAAGCTGGCCTTGTGCCAGCACGGGCTCTTGCTCGTAGAGCAGCCCGTATTTACAAATATGAACCTGCATGCGTTTTGGGACGTCATGAGGACGGCAAGGTAGTACAGTTGCCA
>NC_087202.1:17253570-17258570 GCF_015104395.2 Macrobrachium nipponense
TGCTTATAAAAAAGTAAACTTGTTAAAATATGCAAAGGTTTATTAAAGAAATGACCCCGCTTTACAAACTGGACTTCTCATGAAATTTATTGAAGTCCAGAAATAAAGGTGTAGACCCTTATTGCATCAAAGTATGGGGAGTCTCCCTGAAAAAAAGGTAACCTCAAATGATAATTCTTGATACGATATATTCTTAATTAGGCTAATTTCATATCAGAATAATTCTACTACAATTAGCATTAATTGTATTAATATAACCGCTAATTGCGCATCTGAATTCTACAGTAATTAGCATTCAATGCGTCACTCGTTATATATGGCAGCTTCAAAGTGAAATTTCTCAAATAATGTAGAGCAGAATTTCGGAGGAATATTCATTATTTAGCGGAGGAATGGAAAAAACATTTCATTTTATTTGCCAGTGTAAAATGAATTCATTATATTCTGGAGGGCGTTCCCGATATTAATGACGAAACTATTTTTTTTATATTCTAAAGAAGGTTCACTTTGTTGTTTTTTTAAAAAAATAAACGGCATTGTATGAGAACCTCGGTAGAGTATCCTTGTGTCAAAGAAACCTTTTAACTGATTTTTTTTCACTAAATTCAAACTCATAAATGCTTATCCTAGAAATCACAAGAAAGCAATTATAATAAGAATAATCCTATTCTTTCGTAGAAATTGATTATGATTAACAAAAGGGTTACCTGAGATGATTGAATTTTATGGCGACTTGAAATGCGTTTTGCAATTACTATTTTCAAGAGCATAACTTTTGTTAGTATTTAACATAGTCCTTGAGTAATTGCACCAATAAATCAGACGGACTTTACTGCAGCAAACTTTGGCAACTTTATATAAATAATAACAAACTATTCCATTACAGAAAAAAATACATTGACATTTAAATTGGTATTTCATGAAGTAACCTCAGATCCTCGCTAGAAATATAGACATATTAACTGGCATGATTAATTCGTTACTATTTTCTGATATGATCGTTATAACTATTGTTGATGCGGTTGTCGATGTGTTCTTGTTCGATCCGCTAGTCCAAAGGGTATTGAAAATTATAAGTAAATGCGTGAAAAATAGAATCCAAATTCTTTTCTGTATCGAAATCAAGCGTTCCAAGATGAAACAAGAGGAATGGAATTTAATGATTCGCAGCTAGTTACAAGACTCTATAACTAATGGAACACACTACCCGTTGTAATGGCAGCAAATGCATAACATAAAACTCTTTTTGCAATCTAAATTTGGTTTTCAATATCTCCTAAAGTCTGTATTTTTCTTGGAGTAGTAGAAGAATATTTGCTGGTACCGATTCAGTAAGAGTGTTAGTTCTCTGGTAAATACTTACAGAGGATTAATGATGACATATTGTATGATGTGGTATTAATGTTTACTCGACACAGTGGCGCAAGTGGCTTCGAGAGTCGTAGATTTTATGCCTGAATTTACCAGAGCCATGTAAAGTACCTCAACCCAAAAGCAAAGTAACATAATCTTAGTGTGTCTGGGGATATTCATTCCATGAATCATAACTTTTATTGAAACTTACTGGACTATGTTTTGAAATTAATCTATTTCTTTTGTTTATTATTATTATTATTATTGTTACGCTGTGAAAGCTTTCTTCATATTACGGGACTATAAACATGATTTGTCTTCATTCAGTGTAATGCACTTTATTTTATAACGCAAGAACCAGATTCTTATTTTTGTGATTTCAATTTATTTTACACGTGTATTCGTTTTTATATTCATCAATTTACAAATGATCTCTAACAACCATTATAAATACAAGATATGTTTGTCAATATGCTAAGACATTTGTGTGGTAATCCGGGTAGACGCACTTATCATTATTGTTTTCTTTCTTCTTTTTTTTTGGTGTAAGTTATTCCGAAAATTACAGTGGATTCGAAATTAAATAAGAAGTATATAGTACACGTGGCTAATACGTATGTTTACGAGTTTTAGCATCAAATTCCGATCTTATAAAATTTTTGAGCATTGCGTTTTATCAAATTTAAAAAATTAAATATACTTTTACTGGGTAGTTCCTATATCACTGCCTTCTGTATAATGATAGCATAAGCATATTTACATATTTTTATGTAGATTATTACATAACTCTTCCTGGGGGATGATTGCTACAGGTTTTATTCCGACAGTTTTCCAGAAGTTGTTTTTTATGTTAAAAGAATATTTTTATCATGAGATGTTGAATTTAGTTGTGCATTCAAAAAAGAACATTCAAATTGTTTAAGTCTTCTTTGGATTATTGGCATTTGTAATTTTTATTTTTTTTTTATTTTACAAAAATTCAATATATAACAATTAACCCCTCAGTGAGGTTGTAGTCCGGCTCGGGCACATTGTTATGTAGATAATTGTTGTATCAATTGTCTGCAAATAATGTTACTTTTAATGACCCCTCATAGAAAAACCGATGGCTTCGTAATGAAACATATATTTCACACACTAAACTACACCAGAAAGATCGGTTTGACTATTGACATGCCAATTACAAATAAAACTTGAATACATCTCTTCTAGAAATGGCAGTGAAATATTTAAAACTTAACATTTTTCCTCGCAGATACCTTGAAACTGCAAATAACTTCTTCCTCGTAGATAAGGTTGATACAGTTCTAGAAAATATCACTCCGTCCTCAATGCACTACACAATTGTTCTATAGTACATTGTGCAGTGAAAGTAACGCATTCCTGCCCTGCTCATATGTTATGGCTACTGATAAACGTCTTATTTACCTAAATATTTTTGTTTAAGACAAATTCTACACAAATAATACACATATGTACAGATTGAGCTTGGCCAATATAAAATTCAAATAAAGTCTAAATCTTATATAAAAGGAAATCTATCAAAACAAATGCACATATTTTTCATAAATATTTTCAAAGTTCAGGTAAATATTGATTCATATGTCAAAAACATCCTTTCCCCACAGTGCTCATGTGATCATTTCCTACGCTCTGCGCACTGGCTCCAATCTTCACTCGGCGTGTTCTTTGAAAACGGCTCTTCACCGTCTCTTTCAGAACTACTATAATCACACTTGTCCCTTGTCTTCGTTTTCAAGTGAATGTTTAATCTATCGTCAGTCATTTGCCTTCTTTGCGCAGTTGGGGTTTGATTGGAGTGTCAGGAAGGTTACCAGATTTTTTTTTTTCATTTTCTCTGCCTGTTATTTTTTTTGGTCAGCCTTTGGGTATGACAGGATATCTTCATAACATGGTGTCTCCTGTTTGCTAAGTCTAGAATGAACAAGGGGAAACTAATAGAGGGAGCTGAATTGATATTTTCATTAACAGCTACCTCTGTGGTGACTGTTGTCCTTCCTACTTGCTATTTTCCTTTTTCTGCTTAAACCTTTGATGGTTTTTGCACAGTAGTAACTCCTGTTTCATCTATATTCCATACCTCATATCGTTTAAAGCTGTATCTATGGTACACTTCTTCAATATTATGGGTATTGAAGTTTGGAGCTCGTGATAAACTGGTCGATTCTGAAGTGCAGAGGGAAATTTTGGAATGTCTTTAAAAATTGGCTTAAATCAGCTCCAGTCTTTGAGATACCAATTTTTGGCAAGCCACTGCATACTCGTATGCAAGAGGAATAATCTCTTTTTGATGTCAAAACATAATATATTCTCTAGAGTGAATGAAATATTCTTATAGTTTTATTTTCATTTGATCAGAAAAAACTTGCTTTGATGTTAGGTACCCTACTAATTTTATGCTGGACGCTGAAGCGTCTGGGTATTTCCTCTCAGTTCTTTAAAGATGTCGTTACAAGGTCATGAAATTGATATCAAGTGCCCTTAAGGCACCATTTTTCATTTATAACCAGCTTTGTGTATTAAGACTTTACTTATTATAACAACTACAGCTTTATTTCATAGCTAGATGATTATATATTACAATGTATCACTTGAGACCGTACCTTTCTACTGCCTTTAGAAGCGACGAAAAGTTCAAGGTTTGGAAAGTTTCCTCTATTTAACCATTTTCAAAAAAATTAGCAAAACAGTTCACCTTGTGCTGAAGCCCTTTCAATACTAACACAGGGGAGGCAGTCACGTGGTGTGTTGACAAGCAGGTGGTGATCCAAGTATTGACTTAGAAAAAGCTAGAGATAACAACTTGCTCCGTGTAACAACTATCACTATCCCCGGCCTCATCCTCTCTCTCTCTCTCTCTCTCTCTCTCTCTCTCTGACACAACACACAATACCCCACCACACACACCACACACACCACACACACACATATATAATTATAGACTATATATATTAATATAGTATTAAGAATATACATATAATATAATATAAGATAAAAATATAAATAGTAAATAATATATTAATATTATATATATATAATATTTTTAATAATATATGAAAAAGTGTATGATTACTAATTATTCTATTTAAAAGGTCGCTTGAGAATGTGGCAGCAGCCCCAGTTATGGTCACATTTTATTGGATGAGGTTCACTTTCCCTCCATTACTTCTATATCCTGAATTTTTTGACCCCAACCCCCAACAGTCCCAATTTAAAACCTAGGCAAATAATTCCCTTATTCTATATCCTGATTTGACCACCACAGTCATTAACTACCAGGCAAATAATTCCCTTTTTATCCATATATCTTCAGGCAACCTTCTGTTTCATCATGTTTCCCGTTGACTCTAAAAGGAGATGGAACGCCTTCCACTGAAAACTTTTAGGCTTAGATCATAGGTCCATCATCTCCCTCAGAAGTCCTCATATGTAGCCAAGTTGTGAAGAGGAGACTTCTAAAGGAAAATTGAATTTGCATATTTAATGGAAGTAATTAAAGCTCCCTTGTAATATATGTCTCTCTCTCTCTCTCTCTCTCTCTCTCTCTCTCTCTCTCTCTCTCATACCGGCCGAAGTAAATAACGTAAATACGCATCTCATAATTCTCCTCACTTTGAAGAATTCAG
>NC_087202.1:17263570-17273570 GCF_015104395.2 Macrobrachium nipponense
TGATATTGCATGCATTAATCTACAAATGTCCTTTAATGTTAATTAAATTTATCTATATTTTCATATATGTTATATGAAGGTAATTGTTTTAGTTAATAATAATTTTGTCATTCGGTTAACATAAATGAAAATATATTAATTACGAAATAGAGTGAATTGGATATTAAAGGAAATTTGTAGCTTAATGCCTGTAATTGAATGACGGTGATGAGATAAATATTCATGGTAATATATATATATATATATATATATATATATATA
The DNA here is from genome assembly GCF_015104395.2 of Macrobrachium nipponense. Classification (NCBI taxonomy): domain Eukaryota; kingdom Metazoa; phylum Arthropoda; class Malacostraca; order Decapoda; family Palaemonidae; genus Macrobrachium; species Macrobrachium nipponense. The sequence continues at coordinate 17,263,832 of NC_087202.1, forward strand.
TATATATATATATATATATATATATAGTATATATATATATATATATATATATTATATATATATATATATATATATATATATATATATATATATGTATATATATGCTATATATAAATACAAACATACATACACACACACACACACACACACATATATATATATATATATATATATATATATATATATATATATATATATATATATATATATAATATATATATATATGTATATATATATATATATATATATATATATAGCATATATATATATATATATATATATATATATATATATATATATGTTACAAGATAAGAATCTCGTTTTTCATTTGGTAAGTGTCAAGCCAAAGCGGTAGGCCTACTGATAACATCAACTCAACTCATCCTCTCTCTCTCTCTCTCTCTAAGCGATCACCGGCACAGCCTTCGCTCTCTCTCTCTCTCTCTCTCTCTCGACTCGCAACCTCTCTCTCTCTCCATTCTAACAGGTCATCAAATGAGAGTCAGGGATATGGAAAAATATAACATTTATTTAACAATGGAGAGATAATAACTCAAGTCTCACAGACTAACTAACTTAGTTAAACCCCAGTATGTAAATGTCTTAATCAGTAATTAGTCACACCAATCTCTTCTCCACCCGGGACCCTCTCTCCCCCTAGGACTCTCGCCTGTTACAAAGACACGAGAAAATACTCGTAAGCACACACAGTTGTAAAGACAAAGTCAAAGATCAAACATTTTTACAAGGTATTAACAAGCCATCCCTTTGGCTAAAGTAATACAACACTTACCCATTACAGCCTGGAAAACCACACTATGTTCACAGAAACTCTTTGGCACGCGCCATCGTGGCTCTGCCTTTCTCACACAGACCTCTCTGCAAGTCTCCCCATAGACTTGGCTAAAGATGCCATTAAGAACGGAAGAGGCGCACACGTACATATGAATGCACACTTCGTCAACGCCCCATGTGACTGGTTGCAGCCAGTTCTCAAAGGCACTTGAACAAGACCCCATGAACTCGCGAACATTGACCCGCTTAACTAAGCATTTTCATATCACGCCATCTCAGAAATGACTTATCAGCTTTCTCAGGTCATTGCTTTGGCTCTGTTTTGTGCAAAGTCACAGCACATCACATTGGCATATTAAATATATTATTAATTATAACCCCTTTCATTTCACATATATATCCAAGCAATTCTCTTATTAACATAGTAAAAAAGAGAAAGAGAGAGAGAGAGAGAAAGAGAGAGAAAGAGAGAGAGAGAGAAAGAGAGAGAGAGAGAGAGAGTTTGGTGAAGGTGGTTGCGCGAGGATGAAAGTGTTGGTGTGCGTGGTGATGGTGGTGTTGAAGTTAATGGCGGTGGTGGAAGTATTGTTGCCAAACTGTGCAATAAGTAATGGGAGATTTAGTTTAATCCGACTTCATAAGTAAATATTTCATCGTAATGTCTCGAAGCAGTCGCTAGTGCGAATTCCGAAGGTAAAACGGAAAAGAAACGAATGAATTAATGAAATTATCATTTTAACGAATAAAAAAAATGTATATCTTGCAAGTAGGGATTAGCCAGCAGCTATTATGCATGAGCTGATGGGGAAGGCGTTCTCAAATTAGGTTACCAATGAAAGCGGATCTCTGCTTATTTAGAAATTATTGATATAGGTTTTCATTGTAGATTTCATCGAGGTAAGTAACTATTATATTAATGATTATCATAAATTATGATGAAAAGTTCATGTAAATTCATATAAAAAATTGACGTTAGAGAGGGTTTATTGGTGCTTGTTAATCATACGGCTGACAACGCCTGGAAGAAAACCTAGAGTGCTCAGGCAAAAATTTATCATTAACCCATAAAGCACTTGAAGGAAACCCTGCCAGAATTGGTAAAAACTAAAATTTCATTCAGTTTATTTGTTTAATGTGTGTCACGGGAGTAGGGGCTTGAGTTTGAGTTATAAACTTCCTGGGGTCACATAGGGGCAGAGTGCCAAATTCTTTCTGGCTCAGTCAAGCAGTTCGCATTTCTATGGTGCGCAAACATATGGACATTTGCCTTTATATATATAGATTAATTATTAAACTATACTCAACGAAGAAGTCTATGGAAAGTTACCACATTTAACTTCCACCAACTTCAATGTTAGGCATTGCACAAAAATAAAGGCTTGTACAGTCGGCCAACAAAGAATTGGCTTAGTTTCTTAATTCATTGTTCGTTATGGAAATATTGCCAGATGTAGGTGCCAGATTATTTACTTATCACTAAATAATATTTCCTTTCAAAGATATTATGATTCAAATAAATTACCTTGGAATTGAATTGATTTATTCAGTGTAACAAAGATAATTAGACCCACTAGTCCAAGAGTTTTAATTCTATTCTCAACTAAAGCTTCATGAAATATGACGGCATATGCATTTTGAAGTTGGCTTTGCTGCCGTTTGAGTCTTTACCCAACGTATCAAATAATTTTGGGGTGGTGTCAGTTATAGCCGATAAATAATACACTAAGCCTGTCAATATTCTTTAATAGCAAAGGGTAATTCAAGTAATTTTTTCTTTGATCAATTTAATATTTGCATGACATTTAGTAAGCCTAAATTTGACTTCTGATTTTGACACCTGATTATCCTAAGTCTGTTTTCAGCAGTATACTTTCTCGGATATGTAATTTGAATGAATATTTAAATCGATTAGATCTATATTAATCTGTTTTATTTGATTATTCCTGTTATTCTTTTTTATTGGCTATGTTCTTTATCCTTATCCCTTTCATTACTGCTTAACATGATTCACTCAGACCCAGCTATCTCATGTCCAAAAGCAATCATAAGAAATCAAACTAATACAATTTAGTCTTTTTCTAGTCTAATTCCTTGTATATCACCCTGTTTCATCTGCACACGTTGGAAAGCTGTGGACGTCAAAGATGACGGATACATCAAGATAAAAGGCTTACTTTCATAAAAGCATCCTTGGGTTAATCTTACTGTGGCTGTTCAATTCTTTTAAGTAATATTGATTAGACCTACTGCCATAAGCATATTATAAGTAGCTCAAAGGATAGAAAATATAAAATGTTTAAGTCTATATCCGATATTTATAAGAAAACCCAACTGCTGTCATCAGGGGTTGTCCTTTGGCAGCTGCAACAATCATATTGTCTTTCTCTCTTGTGGTGCTTCGAGGAGTTCCACTTCTAGTCTTGTTCTGTAAACTTTGCCGTTATCTAGAAAATTTGATCCATCTTTGTATGGTTCGTTTCAATATATTAAGCCTTCTTGATATCTCTTTAACAAGAACTTGCACCAAGTGCAGTGCTATAATTGTTTCTTTGCCATGCAGACGATCCATTGTGAACGTGAATGGCGTGACAAAACAGCTGAGTTTTTTTATTTATCTGTGATACCATTTGGGAATTTTTTTCCAATATTTGCTATAAGATTTAACGAATGGAATCATTCAACTACCACCATCCTTATATTGAATTGATGGTATAAATACTATGGTTATGCGATGCTACTAGTTATAGCTGTCTCCTGTCTACTTAGTAATATCGACATGGAAAATAGTTGACGCATTTTTATAACATGAAAAAGACTTGGAGCTGACACCCTGGTCCGTAAACGAATATAATATTTAAGAACACATAAACGAAAAAAAAAATTAAATAGATTCTAAATGGCTAATAAGATACATTCTAGAGTAATGCATCATTGCAGGGTATGAAGTCTAATGGTCCTTTTCCAGGGTTCCATAAAAAAACGTTCCCTTGATCTGGAACTAAAGCTCTCAGGCTTATTGGGTCCTCCAGTTGGTATGATTCCGATGCATGCAATAAGCATAAACAAATTAGGGGAACATTTCTCGGGCATTTCCCTAGGGTTGTGAAGACCATCCATGCGTAATCACTCCTCTCTCTCTCTCTCTCTCTCTCTCTCTCTCTCTCTCTCTCTCTCTCTCTCTCTTTGTAATATGGTGTCCTCGAGTAGTAAGAAATTCGTGTTAATCTCTCTCTCTCTCTCTCTCCTCTCTCTCTCTCTCTCTCTCCTTTTTTATAATATGGTGTCCTCGAGTAGTAAGAAATTCGTGTTAATCTCTCTCTCTCTCTTCTCTCTCTCTCTCTCTCTCTCTCTCTCTCTCTCTTTGCAATATGGTGTCCTCGAGTAGTAAGAAATTTTTGTTAATCTCTCTCTCTCTCTCTCTCTCTCTCTCTCTCTCTCTTTCCCTTTTTATAATATGGTGTCCTCGAGTAGTAAGAAATTCGTGCTAATCTCTCTCTCTCTCTCTCTCTCTCTCTCTCTCTCTCTCTCTCTCTCTCTCTCTCTCTCTCTCTCTCTCTTTTTGTAATATGGTGTCCTCGAGTAGTAAGAAATTCGTGTTAATCTCTCTCTCTCTCTCTCTCTCTCTCTCTCTCTCTCTCTCTCTCTCTCTCTCTCTCTCTCTCTGTCGTAACTGTGTTTATATTTCTCCAGTTAATATATAAAATTCCTCCGGCTGAGGAGATAACAATCCCTGGAAGCCTACAAGTATGATTCCGAAAGCTGCGCTCCAAGTTTTTTATAGATCTTCGGATTTATAAGGTGACACAGCGAGCACCATGGCCGCCTTCAGTTGTTTCTTCGCCCTATTGTTTATTCTAAAACTTCGCCTTAGAGGATTCCACCACTTCCACGAATTAATCAGGACTAAGTATGGCTCCCAGTTTTCTTAACCAGTTGTCGACATTTTGGAAAGCATTACAAGAATAATTATTATATATATATATATATATATAGATATATTTATCATATATATAAGATATATATATATAAATATAAATATATCATATAATATATATATAGATATATATATATTATATTATATATATTAGATAGATATATAATAAGATATATATATATATATATATATATATTTATATATTAATATATATATCTATACTCTATATATATATATATAATATATATCTATATATATATATAATATATATATATATATATATATATATATATATATATTTTATATATATATATATATATATATATACTATATATATATATATATATAGATTATATATATATATATATATATATATATATATATAAGATAATAATATCTATATATATATTGTCATTAGCTAGTTGCTGTTGCGTGACGTTATGCGTGGTGTAGTCCGGTTTTTCTTGGTTTTGGGCATCTGGTTCGGTGGTCGTATGTGGTGTTGTAGTTTTTAGCAATACCATGTCGTCTGGCTTTAGGCTTCTTCGTATGCTAGTAAGTAGTAGGAACGCCTCTTCAGTAGTATTCAAAGAGGATTTCTTGTCAAGGATGAGGATGGCTTCCAGCAAGCGTCTTCTTCTTGGGTCTGGGGCATTGCCGATGATGGTGGTGTTGTTGAAATGCTGTCACTGGATGGAGCGTAATTGTGACAGGTGAGTTTGGGATGTAGTGACGTCATGCAACCGCCTCCTCCAACCAGTCAGAATCCTGAGATACTTCTGCAGCGTCCGCATAGGACCCACCTCTGATATTGAGGCATCCGCCAACAGGAGATCAGAAGCTGAGCCAGTTAGCCAATCAGAAGTCGAATTCGTAGCTAAGGTCCCCATGCGATGCAACAGCCTATATTTACTGAGCGACTCCCGCAATAATAATAATAATAATAATAATATAATAATAATAATAATAATAATAATAAAAATATGGCGGTATAACCTTGTAATGATAATATTTGTTACATTACTTCTATATTTTGTCTTGTACCCGGAAACTCAATCAAAAGGTTTGTCGATCATGTTCCGTTTATATGTTTTACATCTGAGGCAAATCAAAATAAATTAAGCGTGATTCTTTTATTTTAGTGTAAAAAGTGCCTTTGGATTGACCAATTAAAAATAATTATCTCGTGATAAGGCTGTTATAATGTTTTGTTATCATTATTTTTCAACCATTTTATTTTATTGTTATTGTCAGCTATAAGGGTTTAGGTTACTTGCGATTGGTCGAAAATCATTCCCTTTCTTATAGTGCCTTCGTAAACTGTTTGCGTGCTGTTTATGGTTACGTGATATGTTGTGGGCATATCGTAACCTTTTCCATGAGAAGTTTAAATTTATTGGTGTTTGGACATCGCTTATTCTTAATGCTTACTCGTAAAAAGAAAACAGGGATGCGTGGAACGTTGCTGAGAAAGCTTCAGAATAATAATAATAATAATAATAATAATAATAATAATAATAATAATAATAATAATAATAATAATAATAATAATAATAATAATATAATAATAATAATAATAATACAGCCAACTAAGAGGGGAAGACAACCACCCAGAAATTCCTGAAGCCGAACCAAGTAAGAGACACTGGGAAAACATATGGAGTAATCCGGTATCACACAACAAACATGCAACATGGCTCCGGGAAGTCAAGGAAGAAGAAACAGGGAGAATAAAACAAAGATTCACAGAGATCACGACAGACACATTCAGACACCAACTAAAGAAAATGCCAAACTGGAAAGCCCCAGGTCCCGATGAAGTCCATGGATACTGGCTCAAAAACTCAAGGCCCTACACCCACGAATAGCAGAACAACTCCAGCATGTATCTCAAATCACCATGCACCCAAATGGATGACCACAGGAAGAACATCCTTAGTACAAAAAGACAAGAGTAAGGGAAATATAGCCAGTAACTACAGGCCTATCACCTGCCTACCAATAATGTGGAAGTTATTAACAAGTATCATCAGTGAAAGGCTATACAATTACCTAGAGGAGACAAACACCATCCCCCACCAACAGAAAGGCTGCAGAAGGAAGTGTAGGGGCACAAAAGACCAGCTCCTGATAGACAAAATGGTAATGAAGAACAGTAGCGGAGAAGGGAAAACCAACCTAAGCATGGCATGGATAGACTATAAGAAAGCCTTCGACATGATACCACACACATGGCTAATAGAATGCCTGAAAATATATGGGACAGAGGAAAACACCATCAGCTTCCTCAAAAATACAACCATCTGATGTTCATGAACGACATCAAGCTGTATGGTAAGAGCATCAAGGAAATAGATACCCTAATCCAGACTGTAAGGATTGTATCTGGGGACATCAGGATGGAGTTTGGAATAGAAAAATGCGCCTTAGTCAACATACAAAAAGGCAAAGTAACGAGAACGGAAGGGATAAAGCTACCAGATGGAAGCAACATCAAACACATAGATGAGACAGGATACAAATACCTGGGAATACTGGAAGGAGGGGATATAAAACACCAAGAGATGAAGGACACGATCAGGAAAGAATATATGCAGAGACTCAAGGCGATACTCAAGTCAAAACTCAATGCCGGAAATATGATCAAAGCAATAAACACATGGGCAGTGCCAGTAATCAGATACAGCGCAGGAATAGTGGAATGGACGAAGGCAGAACTCCGCAGCATAGATCAGAAAACCAGGAAACATATGACAATACACAAAGCACTACACCCAAGAGCAAATACGGGACACGACTATAACATAACACGAAAGGAAGGAGGGATGAGAGGAATACTAAGTATAGAGGACTGCGTCAACACCGAGAACAGAGCACTGGGGCAATATATGAAAACCAGTGAAGACGAGTGGCTAAAGAGTGCATGGGAAGAAGGACTAATAAAAGTAGACGAAGACCCAGAAATATACAGAGACAGGAGAATGACAGACAGAACAGAGGACTGGCACTACAAACCAATGCACGGACAATACATGAGACAGACTAAAGAACTAGCCAGCGATGACACATGGCAATGGCTATAGAGGGGAGAGCTAAAGAAGGAAACTGAAGGAATGATAACAGCGGCACAAGATCAGGCCCTAAGAACCAAATATGTTCAAAGAACAATAGGTGGGGGAAATAACATCTCTCGCCCATAATGTAGGGAAGTGGGCAATACGGAAAAACAAAAAATGAAACCATAAACCACATAGCAAGCGAATGCCCGGCACTTGCACAGAACCAGTACAAAAAGAGGCATGATCAGTGGCAAAAGCCCTCCCTCCACTGGCCTGTTGCAAGAAACATCAGCTACCTTGCAGTAATAAGTGGTACGAGCACCAACCTGAGGGAGTGATAGAAAACGATCACGCAAAGATCCTCTGGGACTATGGTATCAGGACGGATAGGGTGATACGTGCAAACAGACCAGACGTGACGTTGATTGACAAAGTCAAGAAGAAAGTATCACTCATTGATGTCGCAATACCATGGGACACCAGAGTTGAGGGAAAGGGAAAGAGGGGAAAAAATGGATAAGTATCAAGATCTGAAAATAGAAAATAAGAGGATATGGGATATGCCAGTGGAAAATCGTACCTATAATCATAGGAGCAACTAGGCACGATCCCAAGAAATCCCTGAAAAGGAATCTAGAAAAACTAGAGGCTGAAGTAGCTCCGGGCCTCATGCAGAGGTGTGATCCTAGAAACGGCACACATAGTAAGAAAAGTGATGGACTCATAAGGAGCATGATTCAACCGGAACCCCACACTATAAATACCACCCAGTCGAATTGGAGGACTGTGATAGAGCACAAAAAAAAAAAAAATAATAATAATAATTAAAAAAGAATAATAATAATAACTACAATAATAATAATAATAATAATAATTAATAAGAATAATAATAAGCAGGATATGGGATAATGCCAGTGGAAATTGTACCCATAATCATAGGAGCACTAGGCACGATCCCAAGATCCCTGAAAAGGAATCTAGAAAAACAATAGAGGCTGAAGTAGCTCCAGGACTTATGCAGAAGAGTGTGATTCTAGAAACGGCGCACTTTATCAGAAAAGTGATAGACTCCTAAGGAGGCAGGATGCAACCCAGAACCCCACACAATAAATACCACCCAGTCGAATTGGAGGACTGTGATAGAGAGAGGAAAAAAAAGAAAATAATAATAATAATAATAATAATAATAATAATAATAATAATAATAATAATAATAATAATAATAATAATAATAATAATAATAATAATTGCTTGAACACACCGAACGTTGGCTTGTCTCAAATAGGTAATAGTCAAAGTCGATTGAATTTTACTTTCAGGTTATATCCTGTAGAGTTTATTAGATTTTACCTGAAATAAAACTCTACGGAAATACCCTGGAATATTTTACTACGCCACTGGCATTATTTTTAATAAATTCAATCGACTTTGACTATTACCTATTTGAGACATTCCAACCTTCGGTGCGTTGCTCACCAGTTCAAGCAACAACAAGAAAATAATAATTAGAAAAATAGAGAAGAACCTTTATGAAATTAATTACTTTTAATAATAATAATAATAATAATAATAATAATAATAATGAAAATAATAATAATAATAATAATAATAATAATAATTTTATTAATATTGTTGTAAAAGATGTGTGTATAGTATATATATATATATATATATATATATATATATATATATATATATATATATATGCGCGTGTGCGTGTGTGAATGAAAATCATTCGAGCACCAATTCGAAATCTCATCACTGGGAATTTAAATCTAGGCACTGTCATGAGAGCTATTAAATACCCACCAAAAGGAACTACCCAACACCAATGAATAATATTGCCAGTGGGCAGATTCGCGAATATGAATAGTCAATAATCCAATGAATAAATTACTCCAATCCAAATTTCAGGCAGAGGCCCCTTTGAATGTGGGGCGTATATGTGCCT
>NC_087202.1:17278570-17291070 GCF_015104395.2 Macrobrachium nipponense
TACGATGATAAAAAATGCTTCTAAATCCTTGTGGGAGTCAAAACTACGACATCAGTGGTTCACTACCAATATCATTCAAAAGATATTAACGTGGTTGAATGATAAGCTTTCAGACAAATACTTTAACCTTGTCAGTGCAGACCTCACTAATGGACAAAAACAGCTTCTTAACCTTGGTCTTAATTGTTATCTCATAAAAAGGCCCCCACGAGGAAGCAAAGCACATCTAAAATGAAACCCTTATAAGTGACTCGTTCTTTCTTCAGGCGCAAGGAAAGGTAACCACCTCTATAACCATTAAGGAGGAACTCGTCGGGGAAGCGGGAGACCAACAGGGAAATCCTAAGAGTGAGATCATCGCCCCTCGTCCGAAGGAAGCTGCCAACTCCAGGAAAATCTGAACATCATCATCAGAGGGTTAACAGACCGCCATATGTGTGTCCTCATTTAATGTGAAGAGATATGGCCATAAAATTGATGGCATTTTGAGTGATCCTACAAAATTACAGCTCCCTACGGAAAGCCTGAAGACAGACCTGGATACAGTAATTAAGAAATAATATGGGGACATGAACCTGCCTACAATCATCCGAGACTACGGGCCGAGATATGTTACAGCACCGTATAAACCCATAATGCCGCCAATCCGTTGAGCCCTATAATAGCCGAAGTTAACTCTCCAACTTATGAAATAACCAAGACTGTGAATAAAATCACTCTCAACATTCCACAGAGTACTATCTGGTTTCCCTTGTATAATTCTATATTTTATATACTACGTGTCCAATCTTTACCATCGCATCACTGGAATTAGTGGAATTAGAAAGACCATTCACGCACGTACCGATGAACAAAACCATCAATATTATTTAGAGAAGTCAGTCACTCTGATGCCATGTCCCTTGGCATATTAGAAGATGCCTTTCAACGTCTTCTCCTAATCTGCACTTAGGAGGACCCATTCCTCTCATATATGGGTGACCTCTTTCGAGGTTATTCTTCATACTTAGTCACAGACTTTAAAGGAAGATGAAAGAAACTTTTATTGAATTAGAAATTTACTATTCTTAAAATTATAACTGACGTTCGTATGCAAAACACAATTTTATTTCTTTATGCGATGCTTTAATAATCAACGAATTTCCAAGCTCTAAAAATTCTTGCTAATAATTTAATTATGAATGACCCACTCTTTTCCCTGAAGTCAAAATGTTCTCTATGTGTTATTATTTTTGTCTCGAATTCTTTGAAGGTCTGTTATCTTGGAATGTAGAAAATGAAGAGTTCAAGTTGACGAAAATCGAGAATCGTGTTCTCTCTCTCTCTCTCTCTCTCTCTCTCTCTCTCTCTCTCTCTCTCTCTCTCTCTCTCTCTCTCTCTCTCTCTCTCTCTCTATCTATCTATCTATCTATCTGTCTCACTAGGTTGAAATGAATAAATGATCGAACCTCGTTTAAATGTTTGCTTCAAAATCAGCCAAAATCAGCTAGCTATTTTTCTTTCTCCCAATTACGTGTAGATCATTTTCAGTTAACCAAAGTCATCAGATTATCCCATTGTATTTTATTTTTTACCTGAGATTCGGCTTAACATCGTTCCTTATTTCATTTTTATCTTCCTTTGATAATTCGAATTGTTAAACCGTTCGTCATGACTGAAGAATGAAGGAGCATTTCACTTTCCTTTTGCCCAAGATATCAGGCAAACATTCGATTTACCCATATTGGCAAACTATATAAGTTGCAGTACAATTTGAATTAGATAAGTTTTATTTGTATCTTCGGCACCATTTCAAACTCGCAGAGTGTATAACAGATGGATAGTGGTCACTTTCTATAAAGTTATTATGTGTGTGTGTGTGTGTGTGCGCGCACATATATTTATAGAGCTCAATTACTCAGTCCATACTGCGTAAGTATTATTATATTATTTTTATCCCCAGCATCATTTTGAAATGACAGGAATACATCCATAGCCTTAAAATGTAGTGCCTTCAGTGAAAGAGCACTGTCCATTTGTTATAGATTATGTGCTTTTTAAATGACGCTGGAGATACGATGGAAATTTGTATCTATATAAAATTGTACTGATAATCATATAGTTTACCAGTATGGGTAAGTCGAATGTTTACCTGATATCATGAGCAAAAGGTATGTGAAATATTGTTGTGTAATACTCAATAGACACATTCCTTCACTCTTCAGTTACGATGAGAGAGAGAGAGAGAGAGAGAGAGAGAGAGAGAGAGAGAGAGAGAGAGAGAGAGAGGGAGAGAGAGATGAGGGACACGCCTACGAGAGAGAGAGAGAGAGAGAGAGAGAGAGAGAGAGAGAGAGCCAAGCAAGCACGTTGCATTTTCCATTACAATTTCTGAAACTCTGCTCATATTCAGGCAAGCATGAGATATCTTAATCAATATTCTCTATCTAAGAATAATCGCTAGTTCAAATGATCTCAATTATCAATATGATCTAGGCCTCAGTAAACGGAGATCTTGTGGCGATTTTTCGTAATGGTTTGGTCGAATTTTGTCCCAGAAATGCAGCAACGAGTGGCGGATTGAGGGAATCACTGTCCCTAGTTTAATTAGGCTACTAGCATGAAATAACAGTTTAATTACCATAACGTAATTCATCAGTTATTTAACCAATGAGCCTAAATAGATTAATTAACCATGCACAACTTCTGGGACAAAATTTGACCAAACCATTCGACACCCCCGCAACAACCACTGTCAATGAATTGCATGTCTGGATGCATTTGTTGATAGCCTAGAGGAGCATCCTATTTCTATTTCATTGTTTTCTACTTCAGAATGAGTAACTTCTTCAACTTTCAGAAATTGGTTGTTTTATAGTTTTATTTCTATTCTTTAAGAAATAGTTTCTCTGATAAAGAAAACGAGTCAAAATAAGTGTTTATAGGCGTACATTTTAATTATACGAAATTTCCATAGGCTTTAGATATAATACAGCTTTGCCAAGATCTTTGGAATGTTCTTTAATTAGGTAAGCGTTCCTTGTTCGTACTATCTGCCCAATTAAATCCCTTATTTACGACTCGTAAAAGGAATGTCCCAGACACAAATATAATCGTACGAAAAAGGAGAGAGAGAGAGATAGAACTGGAAAACCTATGAGATTCAATCATTGCAACAGATATTATATTAGGAATGTTCTCATTGTCCTCATTTGTATAATTAAGCGTTTCTTTTGTTTTCATTAACATCATGCTCATATTCGTGATTACTGATGATAACATCAACTCTCTTTTGCCCACTCATCACAGGAGTCAGATTCCCTACTGCATAGATAGTCAGTTGTCTTCGTCAATTGAAAGGTAAGATTGCCTAATTATTATGATCTGTACTACTATTATTATTTATTATTATTATTATTATTATTATTTATTATTATTAGTAGCTAGGTAGTAGTAGTAGTAGTAGTAGTAGTTGTAGTCGTAGTAGTAGTAGTAGGTTGTGTAGTAGAGTAGTTAGTAGTCGTAGTAGTTTAGTAGTAGTTAGTGTAGTAGTAGTAGTAGTAGTAGTGTAGTAGTAGTTGTTGTTGTATTATTAGATTAATTAAAGCTAAGGAGTGTAATCATACATTCCTTCTGCCATAATAACATTTCTCCGCTTTCTCAGTAAAACGATCCATAATTCATATACTATTGATGTCCTCACTTGCCATAAACCAAGGTCGGTCTGTTATTAAATCACTACTAGAAGGAACGTAGCTGTTAGGAAAAAAGAGAAACCTTTGTTTAAAATGTATGTATATATATATATATATATATATATATATATATAATATATATATATATATATATATATATATATATATATATATAAGTACATACGGATGTTGAGGGAAAAACCATGATTTTGGGAATTATTTTAGCGAGGTGTAAGAAGAAGGATTAAATAAAGGTAAGGTTTTCTTTCCATCATTTTTTATTGTTACACTTTGTAGCATCCAATGTTTTTTTTTTTTTTTTTTTTTTTTTGGAGGGGGTTGCGTTATGAGTAGTAGGAAAAATTCAGTTTTCTTTAAAATAACATTTCTATATATATATAATATATATATATATATATATATATATATATATATATATATATATATATATATATTTAATTGCATTGGTATGGAAAAAAGAAACACGGACTTGGAAGTAGTCCTATTCACAACTATTATTAGGAGACTGGTTAAAGTAGTTAAAATATGATGCGTGTTTATAGCGAAAGTAAAGCAGGATAGTATTTAATGTAAACTATGCAGTATGAAAATAGTTATGAAGATTGTCGTCTGTGTTAGGTGTGACTGAAAATATACTCGTCCTTTTTTGCATAACAAAATGTCGTGGTATATTTCTTTCTAAACATTGCTTCACGATAACGATTAAACCGAAATTCGCAAGTAGAACCATTCTTGTTCCTGAAATTTTATATCTAATGCGCTCCAGTATAAATACAACCTATTAAAAATGAAAATATAATTTTTTTCCAAGTAAGAAATGAATAGTGTATTCTTTTAACTTTAATTCATTTTGTATATATACCAGATATCAGAAAATATGACAACAAATATTTTCTCTCTTACTATGACTTCATTCAATACCGTTGATGTGTTTTTTTCCTTTGCATCGATGAAGATAGTGAATAATTCTTACATATGGTTATGAAAAATTCATAGTTTTTTGTTATCTATTATTGGGCATAAAAGCAATAAACCTTCACACAAATAATATAAGTTCCAACGTCACAATAAAATTTTTTTATCAAGAAAATAAGAAAAATAGTCATTCTTAAATGTTGTTTTTTTTTTTTTTTTTTTTTTTTATCCCGAGTGCCACCCTTTAACAAGTGCAATAAACTGCTGCCAATTTCCAAGGAAAAATTGTTACCTCAGGTGATATCGTGGTTAGTTAGACCCAGAGATCCAGCGGTCTTTATTTTTAACTTTGTTCGTTTGTATTTTATCTTTCAGTTTGTTGATATATCAATAGTGCTATTTTCCATGAGTGTTATGAATATTTTCACCAATTACTCGGGCAGTAAATTGTAATCAATAATTCCTTAATTTATATAAAAAACGGTTTTGATTTATACTGTTAAGACCAGTCTCTGCGACAAATTTGAAATTTTATCGTATAAATATCAGGACAAGAATACTCTCATTTATTAGTTTAAAAATACACTTGGATTATCTTCATTAACTAGTGATTTATCTAAGAGTCCCAACGGCCGGTTTACCATAATAGTTGTATATTATAAATCATCATATACCTACTATTCATTACCTTAACAGTTCAGTGTTTATACTTTATATATCAGTAATATAATTTATATGTTAATAAAATGTGTCTGTATTTAGTTCAGTTAACTGTTTGAGAAAGATTTTCACAGGAAGTTATATGGAAATAGTCTAACTTTTGCAGGGCAAAATAAGTTCAACCATTAATCATCCCTATTCCAATGAAGTTTGTTAGTAGTAGCGTATGCAATTCAAATATTTGGCAATACACTATATGTCCTAATTTCTTATCAATCACGAACATTAAGGTTTTCATTTTTTCGAAATTTTTTACTAGATCCAAAATCAGTGGAATGGCTATTGAGATAAGGTATAGCATTAGGGTACTTGTTAGACAATTTTGGTAATTCTCTCAACAGTATTTTATTTAAGACTATTACACACGCAATATAAAGAGTAAAACCATAAAAAGGTGGAGAATATTGCAAAGAACATAGCTGTCAAAATAAAACAGTAATATCTGGATAAAAGGGATAGACAGAACAATAATACCTGTTTATCGTGGAATGACAGCACACAAACAATTGGATAAAAGGGACAGACAATAATGTAATGCTTTGTTAAAGGTGACACACAGTACGGTAATACCTATATAAAATGGACAATCACCACATTAATACATGGATACAAGGGACAGATAGCACAGTAGTACCTTTTAATGGGACAGTCACCACAGTAGTAATTGGATTAATAAGAGAAAAGGGCCAACTACCACAGTAATTTCTAGATAAAGGGACCTCATCACAATAATACTTGGATAAAGGGGATAGTAGCACATCAACATCAGGATACAATGGACGATCACCACAATAATGCCCGTCAGTTCATACACGACTATTCGGAGGGTGAACAATCAAATGAAGAAAGTAGAACTGTCAGTCAGACTGTCAACACAAACCCCTCCTCTTCTTCATTCTTCCTCCCTTTCCCCCCTCTATCTCCCCCTTCCTTCTTCACTCTCTTATCCTTCCCCGCCCCCACCCCCCAACCTCTTCCCAATTTATGTCCTCCTGCTCATTGACTGTCATTCAGAGATTTCCCGTGCAGCGCTGGGTTGGTCAGCTTGTACTATGTATGTATATGTATATATATATATTATATATATATAATATATATATATATAGATATATATATATATATATATATATATATATATATATATATATATATACATATATATATATATATATATATATATATATATATATATATATATATATATATATATATATATATATATATATATATATACATCTTTTACAACAATATTAATATTGTGTGTGTGTGTGTGTGCATATGCATATATATCTGGTACAATGCCTATACGTGTTTTTATACCCTTTGAAGAAATAAATTTCAATATTCTGACACTAGGATTATCTCTCATTTAAAAAATTCTCGTGTACCAAAGTGCTTATGCATACAGCGAACAGAGATGAAAATAGCACTCAAAAATTGAAAGCACCCTGATGGACAATTGAGTTAATACTTGAACAGTTTACCTAAAGGGGACTCGGAAAAGTGTTTGGCGTGAGTAGAAAAAGTTCAGAGAACATAAGCTACAGGGTGGGTTGAGAGAGAGAGAGAGAGAGAGAGAGAGAGAGAGAGAGAGAGAGAGAGAGAGAGAGAGAGAAATAATTATTCTACTGGACAAATACAAGTAAATTTGCGAGTCTTATATCCATTATTAATGAACAAAATCCAAAATCCTCCTTTTAAGATTGTGGCAATTGTATAACTTCTTTTATTCTTTTAAAGCATAAATGATTGACTTGACAATTCAGTCACTTCTATTGATATCCAAATACAAGACTTATTTCCTCTGCTTTAAAGCTGCCCAAGTTCGATCACTTATCATTTCACGTTTCATATTCCATTGCGTAGTTTGTTATGTCTACAATTTTTGATGGTTAAATTCATCAGTCTCTCTTATGTTTGGAATAAATGAAAGGTCAATAGAAAAAAATAATGGTTTTAAGATCCTTTATACAGGGAACGTTCAGGGGATTGATCATAGTGCTCATTATTAGTATGATATCATCATGTTATTGTTGATGCTATGGTAGTATAATGTAATATGATAAATAAGAATACGTCTTACAACTGCAAGAAGTAACGTTCTTCATATAACAATATTTCCATATGGTTTAATGCTTCCCAATTTTCATATGATACCTCTTGTGTATTTCAGTTTTTTTCGTTGTTTTTCGACGTATTTTGACATCACATTTTGGTAAGCATACTTATCAATTATATTGAGTTTATTTTCTATTAAATTCATTATCATAGACCCGATCATACTTTGTAGTTCTGAACTTATTCTAGTGTATGTGGTAAGGAAATGTTTATAATGGACTTTTGATCTTATTACGTTTAAATTGGTGATTATGATTTTAGATTCCATTTTCCAAGGAGACACTAAATTATATTTAAGTACTTCATACTGGATGAGTATTATTTCAATGGTGTTCATAATAAATAGCACAATGAATCAACGAGGGGAACAGAATTTATTGTTTAGTAACAGGTTTAGTCTCGAAGTCTAGGAGTGTTTCTAGGTTTTCAGCAAAGATTAAGTAGAATATTTTGAATGTATATATCTAAATGATCTTATTACAATAATTTCATAGTTATTAGATACGATTACTTTATATAAATTCCAAATATCAAATAAAAAATCAAATCAGTAACATTTGCTAAACGAATAAGTTATTTGTTTAAATAAACGTTTTGTGATTATCAGATGACACTGTACATAGTAATTATTTTTGGAAAAGAGCATTTTTTTTACTGTGGGTTTGTGATGTCATATTAATGTGGTACATTTCGAAGAGTACATTCAGCTAAACAATTACCCCTTCGGTAATTAGAGTGACATATATATATATATATATATATATATATATATAGATATATATATATATATATATATATATATATATAAAACACCAAGGGGTTTTGATTAATAATATATTGTCTATGTGTTCCCTTTGACCTATGGAATGTGAAGAACAGTGGAGAGGCGACGACCCGAGAAAGCTGATGAATGAGTTTCTATGGGTGGCATGAGGTAAAACTGCTTAGTTAGACAGTCAATGTACAACAGTTTATGAACTCTTCTCAAAGTGCCTTTGTGAAACTGGTTGCGGCCAGTAATCGTGAGGCGTTAATGAACTGTGTGTTCGTATGTGCGTGTGCGCCTTTTTTTGTTAAAAGGGTATCATACACAAGTCTATAGGGGATTTTGATAGAGGCGTCTTCGAGAGAAAGGCAAGATGCCGTGGCACTCACCGGGAGTCTTTGTTATATAGTGCTTATAGTGTTCCGGCCGCTTGGGTGAGTGTTAAGATTACTTTAGCCAAAGAGCGGCTTGTTGTCTGTTTGACATTTTTAAGAATATCTGATCTTTGATTTTGTTGCTAAACTTATGTGTACTTACCTGGATGTGTCCTGTGTCTTTGAAACAGATGGTTCTGGCAATGGAGGGACAGGGAGTTCCCAGATGGGTGTAGACTTTTTGGTGACTGCATACAGTCAGACATTTTACTGTTGGGGTTTTAATAGAATTGATTCATTATTTATTCACTGTTAATAAATGTTTATTTTGATGATGCGACTCTCTCATATTCATTACCTGTTAGAGTGGAGAGAAAGAGGTGGAGAGAGAGAGAGAGGTGTCGGGGCTAGAGAGAGAGAGAGAGAGAGATTGCTTAGAGAGAGAGAGAGGAGTTGCGAGAGAGAGGAGAGAGAGAGAGAGAGAGAGAGAGAGAGAGAGAGAGACTGTGTGTATTAGTTTGCCTTACGTTCGGTTCGAGCTACATATTTACCAAATGAATAATGCGGGAATCTCCCCATTACAGGATTTGGTGGCTAGCGGTTAAAAAGTGGTATAAAAGAGTTTTTTTTATGCCTGGGAACGCCAATGAAGAGATAGGTGACCAGTTTAAAAATAAAGGGGTTATGGCTTAGTGATAGTTTTCGAATGACAAAGCCTTTGTGGGAGTGTGGAAAATTGTTAAATATGGAGGGGATTGATAGTTTTCAGTTACTTAGTGAGAAAAAATGAGAAATATCTATCCGTTAACTGTGAAGGGAGTGGGAAGGATTTCTATTAGAGTCATCAAATTTGCCCGTACCGAGATCCGCTGGGGCGTGAGAGTAACTCAGTCTGGTTTGTGAGTGAGAGTTGCCAGGTGTCTTTTCCCCGATCGCGTTTACATTGTGCCGACGAGATTTACGTATTCTATGCGCATCCCGGGGTGGTTTTCTCTAGTTTTGGACATGTGAGTGTTACTGTGTGTTTGTTTTAAATCCTGGGGGCTTTTTTTTGAGACGGGTTCAAGAGGTCAAAAAAATTCTTTTCTTTGCCCATAGTAGCAGAAGTGATGTGTTTTCTTTATTTGCACGTGTTTATGACAGATGTATTCGCCTTTGTTTAAAACAGAAGGGTGTATTAAGATATTTTTTTTATGCATGTGAACTGTGCTTAGATAAGCATATTTGTCTTGGAGACAAGAGCGGCCACTGAATTTCACGGGCTCAGCAGATTTCTGCTTACCGCACAGAGAGGCGCGTTGCAGGAGATGGGTACTGGTGTATACCTTGTATACCTCAGGGGGGTCCTCAGACACTGTTTAAGGGGAGATGGGTACTATTAGTGTATGCCTCGGGGGAGTGTTCTGCCGCTTGACTGGGGGAGTTTCAATGCTCATTGGGGGGGGGGAGAAACTTTTTTTTTTCTCAGTGGGGGTGAACTCCTTTTTTTTCTTTGTGTCGGGGTGTTGGAGGATGGGTTTGCCCTTGACAATGAATTTCCAATGCTAAGATATCAGCTGATTGATTAGTTGATGAAGCGAAACGCCCGTAGAGTCTTTTTTTTTAGAAAAGAGATTTTTTTTTTCTCTCTTGGAGGAAGAGAAAAGGAAATAAAAAGAGAATTGAAATACATGGTGTGGGTGTATGTTTTCGTTGTGCTTTCGAAGACAAATATAATGGGGAGACACAGATTATTATTATTTCATTTTATTGTGTTGGAGGGATTACTTTGAAAATGGTGACGAATGGTGTTGCCTGGTGCCGTAAATGGTGTTGCATCTGGAGAAATTGTGTGTCATGAGGTTCAGCAATACTGTTGTATGCTATCTGGAATTTCACCCTTACTTGAGATCTTTGCAAGAGAATTATTGCTATGGAGAGTTTTTATTATTATTAATAATTATTATACTTGAGATGAGTCACGGGAGGGTTGCTTAAGTATAATTATCATTACGGGAGACATACTTTACGAGAGATTTGAGATATTTCATGGGAGATTATTCTATAATTATTACAGATAATTATTCATGGAGAATTATTACAATGAATTAATGGGAGAAGTCTTGTGTTAATTATTTGTTGAGTTTTTGTGACTTTGGAGAATATTTCGGTCATTCACGATGATGAGTTTTGCTGAATCTTGATGAATCTGGCTGAATCTTGGGGAATTGTGTTGAATCTTGCTGAACTTGTGGTGAATTTTGTACTTAATTTTTGGAGAATGGACAAGCATTAACATTGGTGATATTTTTTTACATACTGATACTAATGATGATGATAGCAATTTTTTTAGTGATTTTGTGATAGTGATATTTCTGATATTGATTTTTCTTATACTAATACATGGGTGTTGTAATCCTATCAAGGGAGGTCAGATCTTTTGTGAATTTGGGAGGAACTAACAACACCTTTTTTTTTTTCCTTTTTTTATGAGTTCAGCAGATAATTCCTTGACATCTAGTGAGTTACGGGAGATAGTGAACAAGGCAGTTGATTTTTCTTTTCTCCTTTTTTGGAAGTTAGCCATCGCTGACATAAGTTTTTTTATCAAGGGTGAATTTGAATTTGATTTTTTCTCTCCAGTTGGTGTGAATATTTTTTAATGTCTCAGTTCGTGACTTAGAGTCATTGTTCGGGAACGTGTTTGTGTTTCAGCTATTTGATGCTGTAGAGAAATATATGGGAGAATTCTTGCATGTTTTGAATGCATACGTAGTGGCACTACATTTTTTCTCTGGATATTTGTGTTCCAGAAATTGTGAGTTTTCTTGCACAATACCTTTGTTGTATTTGTGACAACTTTGTGAGAGATAGGAAACTTGGCTAAGTTTTCTAATGACTTATGTCGTAGTGCATATGGAGAAGTCTTGGCTAAGACACTTTGAATTTGGAGTTCTGTTATAATGACTTGTGGCACATTGGTGATTTTTTCTAGAATTTTCTAGACAGTTTTTATTTGCCGAGTTTTTGCCTTTTTTTTAGCAGTTATGCTAAGGAGAGAGTTTTATAGTTTTTGACTATAACATTGAGTTATTCTCTGGAGAATTGGAGTTATAATTGAGATATATTATTTGGAGAGATAATTGGAGGTATATATTATTTTGGAGTTATAAGTTGAGATATAATATATTGGAGATATATTTTTGGCCATTTTTGATATTTGCCAATGGTGATGAGAGCTATGTTTAGTTCAATGATTTTACAGCCATCTTTGTTGCAAATGGAGACACTTTTTTTTTGAGGAGATTATGGGGCAATATTTGTGAGTGTGTGAGCTAGATGCCTTGAGTGCACATTTTTTTTGGAGATATATTTTTTGGAGCCTTGTTTTATTCCACATGGAGTTATTGGGGAAATAGAGGTAAATATTTTGTATTTGCCGAAATAGAGGTGATTATTCTCTATTCTTGGAGTGGGTTTATTTTTTTTATTAACATATGGCTATTGGAGAAATAAGAGTGAATATATGTGGAGTGGTTATTAACCAAATGGAGGAAACATTTTTTTTTTCACCGGAGTGGTGTTATTATTAACATGGTGTCACATAATTATATATGGAGTTGGAATTAATCTTTGGCGGGTGACCCTTTTTTTTGTGGTTATGGAGTTTTTTTTGTTTTTTTGAGCCAAGAGAAGATTTCTGTGGTTCTTTCTCTTTGGTTTCGTGACTATTTGGAGAGGAGTGTCATTACTGCATTACGAGTTCTATGGAGATGTGTGCATTTTTTATGTTCACAAGTGTGTTATTTCTGTAGGCATATAATTGGGCAAAGTCATGTTGAGAGTTAAGTCTTTGAGACAAACTTTTGAACACATTAGTCATATACTGGAGTTAATTTTGTGAAATGTGTCTGTTAGACCTTTTTCTATAGA
>NC_087202.1:17303570-17333570 GCF_015104395.2 Macrobrachium nipponense
TATATATATATATATATATCATATATATATATATATATATATATATATATATATATATATATATATATATATATATATATATATATATATATATATATATTACTATATATATATATCATATATATATATATATATATATATATATATATATATATATATATATATATATATATATATATATATATATATACATATATATATATATATATAAACATATATATATATATATATATATATATATATATATATATATATATATATATATTCATTGGCTAGTTGCTGTTGCGTGACGTTATGCGTGGTGTAGTAGTCTGGTGTTTCTTGGTTTTGGGCGTCTTGTTCGGTGGTCGTATGTGGTGTTGTAGTTTTTAGCAATACCAGGTCGTCTGGGTTTAGGCTTCTCCGTATGCTAGTAAGTAGTAGGAAGCCCTCTTCAGTAGTATTCAAAGAGGATTTCTTGTCAAGGATGAGGATGGCTTCCAGCAAACGTCGTTTTCTTGGGTCTGGGGCATTGCCGATGATGGTGGTGTTGTTGATAATGCTGTAACTGGATGGAGCGTAATTGTGACAGGTGAGTTCGGCATGTACTGACGTCATGTAACCGCCTCCTCCAACCAATCAGAATCCTGTACGACTTATGCAGCGTCCGCATAGGACCCACCTCTGATCTTGAGGTATCCTCCAAAAGGGGATCAGAAGCTGAGCCAGTTAGCCAATCAGAATTCGAATTCGTAGCTAAGGTCCCCATGCGATGCAACAGACTATATTTACTGCAAGATTCCCGCAATAATAATAATAATAATAATAATAATAATAATAATAATAATAATAATAATAATAATAATAATAATAATAATAAAAATCACTATTCCTATTGTTTGAATACTTCAATATAGAAACAAATAACTTGACATATGCAGGAGCACGATTAGTAGCAGAACTGATGGGGATTCGAACACCAACACCACCAGCACAACCAACCCAACAGAAACCAAAGCAGCAAACCTCCTTGGAAAAGGCGCTGGAAAAGCAAATCATGGTGATGAGATCTGACTTGAGTAAACTGAAGAGATGGCAGAAAAAAGGCTAAGAAGCAAGAAAACAAGGGAGGAACTCAACGAGAAATACAAAGTACAAGAGAGGGGACTTAAACAACACAATAGAAGATGTAAAACAGAGGCTTAAGGCAAAGCACATAAGATCCAACGGTACACGAAACAGGAATAAGGGATACCAACAGAACAAACTATTCGGAACCAACCAGAAAAGACTATACCGCCAACTAAGAGGGGAAGACAGCCACCCAGAAATTCCTGAAGCCGAACCAAGTAAGTAAGACTCTGGAAAAACTATGGAGCAATCCGGTATCACACAACAAAACATGCAACATGGCTTCAGGAAGTCAAGGAAGAAGAAACAGGGAGAATAAAACAAAGATTCACAGAGATCACGACAGACACAGTCAGACACCAACTAAAGAAAATGCTAAACTGGAAAGCCCCAGGTCCCGATGAAATCCATGGATATGGCTGAAAAACAAAAAATTCAAGGCCCTACACCCACGAATAGCAGAACAACTCCAGCATTGTATCTCAAATCACCAAGCACCCAAATGGATGACCACAGGAAGAACATCCTTAGTACAAAAAGACAAGAGTAAGGGAAATATAGCCAGTAACTACAGGCCTATCACCTGCCTACCAATAATGTGGAAGTTACTAACAGGTATCGGTATCATCAGTGAAAGGCTATATAAACTACCTAGAGGAGACAAACACCATCCACCCCACCAACAGAAAGGCTGCAGAAGGAAGTGTAGGGCACAAAAGACCAGCTCCTGATAGACAAAAATGGTAATGAAGAACAGTAGGAGAAGGAAAAAACCAACCTAAGCATGGCATGGATAGACTATAAGAAAGCCTTCGACATGATACCACACACATGGCTAATAGAATGCCTGAAATATA
The DNA here is from genome assembly GCF_015104395.2 of Macrobrachium nipponense. Lineage (NCBI taxonomy): Eukaryota > Metazoa > Arthropoda > Malacostraca > Decapoda > Palaemonidae > Macrobrachium > Macrobrachium nipponense. The sequence continues at coordinate 17,305,538 of NC_087202.1, forward strand.
TGGTGGGGCAGAGGAAAACACCATCAGCTTCCTCAAAAATACAATGCGCAACTGGAATACAATACTTACAAGCTCTGGAATAAGACTAGCAGAGGTTAATATCAGGAGAGGGATCTTCCAGGGCGACTCACTGTCCCCACTACTCTTCGTAGTAGCCATGATTCCCATGACAAAAGTACTACAGAAGATGGATGACCGGGTAACCAACAGAAGAAAACAGGCAACCAGAATCAACCATCTGATGTTCATGGACGACATCAAGCTGTATGGTAAGAGCATCAAGGAAATAGATACCCTAATCCAGACTGTAAGGATTGTATCTGGGACATCAGGATGGAGTTTGGAATAGAAAAATGCGCCTTGGTCAACATACAAAAAGGCAAAGTAACGAGGAACTGAAGGGATATAAAGCTACCCAGATGGGAGCAACATCAAACACATAGATGAGCAGGATACAAAATACCTGGGAATAATGGAAGGAGGGGATATAAAACACCAAGAGATGAAGGACACGATCAGGGGAGGAAAGAATAATATGGCAGAAGAGCTCAGAGACTCAAGGCGATACCTCAAGTCAAAACTCAATCGCCGGAAAAATATGATAAAAAGGCCATAAACACATGGGCAGTGCCAGTAATAGATACATCAGCGCAAGGAATAGTGGAATGGACGAAGGCAGAACTCCGCAGCCATAGATCAGAAAACCAGGAAACATATGACAATACACAAAGCACTACACCAAGAGCAAAATACGGGACAGACTATACATAACACGAAAGGAAGGAGGGAGAGGACTACTAAGTATAGAGGACTGCGTCAACATTGAGAAACAGAGCACTGGGGCAATATCTGAAAACCAGTGAAGATGAGTGGCTAAAGAGTGCATGGGAAGAAGGACTAATAAAAGTAGACGAAGACCCAGAAATATACAGAGACAGGAGAAAGACAGACAGAAACAGAGGACTGGCACAAAAAACCAATGCACGGACAATACATGAGGCAGACTAAAGAACTAGCCAGCGATGACAATTGGCAATGGCTACAGAGGGAGAGCTAAAGAAGGAAACTGAAGGAATGATAACAGCGGCACAAGATCAGGCCCTAAGAACCAGATATGTTCAAAGAACGATAGACGGAAATAACATCTCTCCCATATGTAGGAAGTGCAATATGAAAAAATGAAACCATAAACACATAGCAAGTGAATGCTCGGCACTTGCACAGAACCAGTACAAAAGAGGCATGATTCAGTGGCAAAAGCCTCCACTGGAGCCTGTGCAAGAAACATCAGCTACCTTGCAGTAATAAGTGGTACGAGCACCAACCTGAGGGAGTGATAGAAAACGATCAGGCAAAGATCCTCTGGGACTATGGTATCAGAACGGATAGGGTGATACGTGCAAATAGACCAGACGTGACGTTGATTGACAAAGTCAAGAAGAAAGTATCACTCATTGATGTCGCAATACCATGGGACACCAGAGTTGAAGAGAAAGAGAGGGAAAAAATGGATAAGTATCAAGATTTGAAAATAGAAAATAAGAAGGATATGGGATATGCCAGTGGAAATCGTACCCATAATCATAGGAGCACTAGGCACGATCCCAAGATCCCTGAAAAGGAATCTAGAAAAACTAGAGCTGAAGTAGCTCCAGGACTCATGCAGAAGAGTGTGATCCTAGAAACGGCACACATAGTAAGGAAAGTGATGGACTCCTAAGGAGGCAGGATGCAACCCGGAACCCCACACTATAAATACCACCCAGTCGAATTGGAGGACTGTGATAGAGTTAAAAAAAAAAAAAAATAATAATAATAATAATGATAATAATAATAATAATAATATTGCGGTATAATCTTGTAATGATAATATTTGTTACATTACTTCTATATTTTGTCATTAACTAATAGATGGCAGTCTTGTACCCGTAGACTTAATCAAAAGGTTTGTCGTGCATGTTCCGTTTATATGTTTTACATCTGAGGCAAATCAAAATAAATGAAGCGTGATTCTTTTACTTTAGTGTAAAAAGTGCCTTTGGATTTGCCAATTAAAAATAATAATCTCGTGATAAGGCTGTTATAATGTTTTGTTATCATTATTTTTCAACCATTTTATTTTATTGTTATTGTCAGCTATAAGGGTTTAGGTTACTTGCGATTGGTCGAAAATCATTTCCTTTCTTATAGTGCCTTCGTAAACTGTTTGCGTGCTGTTTATGGTTACGTGATATTTTGTGGGCATATCGTAACCTTTTCCATGAGAAGTTTAAATTTATTGGTGTTTGGACATCGCTTATTCTTAATGCTTACTCGTGAAAAGAAAACAGGGTTGCGGGGAACGTTGCTGAGAAAGCTTCAGTAATAATAATAATAATGAACCAAACAAAAACTTCTTTCAGTTTTCTTCTGAAGAATGAATAAGAAACCCACAAATTCAATTTGTAACTTGTTTACTTCTAAGTATTTACATTTGGTTTTACTCCACACTCGAGTACTTTCAGGCCCTTCTGTGGCCCATTCTCAAGAGATGTTTGGGATGTTAGCCTGGGTCAAGGCCCAGCAGTCTTCTGGAACTTCTTCTCGTTGTGCTGTCATTTATGCGATGGCTGTTCCTGGTTTTCTTGAGAGTTGCCAATCCCCTCTTTGTCGCTCTGATATCCGAGCTGATGGTCAAATGGGATTCACCCTTGTGGTAAGGGTGTGGTCACGAAAGTCTGTTGGGCAGGAAACCTAATCTCCAGGTCAGCAGGGTCAATCTTAGCTTCTTTTAATATCAAAGCTCGGCTTATGGGATCTTCTGAGGTAAAACCTTTGTTTCCTTCAATTACTTTAATCTCTCTGATAAGTGCACCTTCTACTACCCTCCTGTGACTAATTTTGTTGCTTTTGTATATAAGCCTACTGTTTTTGAAATCCATCCTATGGTCATTTTCCCAACAATGTCTAGCTATAGCACTCCCCTGAGAGTTAAGCTGTACTGCCCTTCTATGTTCTTGGACTCTAGTCCTTATTCCCCCTACCTGATTCCCCCACATATCTGTCTCCACAATTATTGCAATTGATTATGATACCCCGCTACATCATCTGTATTACTGTCTTCTCCTTCCAATTTATTTTTACATACTTTGTTTTTTAAGGTATTATCAAAGGTATATACAAATTTATATTGACTTTCTTTCATTTTTGAAGTGATTTGTTTCATTTTAGGCATTAAAAGGGAGGGCAACTATTTCTTGCTTTCTTTATTCCATGTACTCTTACATTCTCTCTGTAAAATATTTTTCTAGCTTTGTTGAGTGCCCTTTTTCTGAACCATTCTGGGTATGCTAATGCATCGAAGCTTTTATCGATGTAATTTATTTCTTGCTCTATCTTGCAAGGGTCACACGTTCTCATTGCACCCTAAGAAATAAAAACCTGTTAGAACCCCTATTTTTATATCATGACTATGAAAAGAGAAGAAATGAATATATGAGTTTGTATGTGTGGGCTATATGAATTCAGCACATATAGAAAGCCCACACATACAAACTCATATATTCATTTCTTCTCTTTTCATAGTCATGATATAAAAATAGGGGTTCTAACAGGTTTATTTCTTAGGGCAATGAGAACGTGTGACCCTTGCAAGATAGAGCTGACCTGGAGATTAGGTTTCCTGCCCAACAGACTTACGGTGACCACACCCTTATCACAAGAGTGAATCCCATTGACCATCAGCTCAGGATATCAGAGCGACAAGAGGGGATTGGCAACTCTCAAGAAAACCAGAACAGCCATCGCATAATGAAAGCACAACGAGAAGAAGTTCCCAGAGAAACTGCTGGGCCTTGACCCAGGCCAACATCCAAACATCTCTTGAGAATGGGCCACAGAGGGCCTGAAAGTACTCGAGTGTGGAGTAAAAACCAAATGAAATACTTAGAAGTAAACAAGTTACAAATTGAATTTGTGGGTTTTTTTCAATAATGTAATAATAATAATATAATAATAATAATAATAATAATAATAATAATAATAATAATAATAATAATAATAATGATAATAATAATAATAATAATAATAATAATAATAATAATAATAATAATAATAATAATAATAATAATAATAATAATAATATTGCTTGAACACACCGAAAGTTGGACTTGTCTCAAATAGGTAATAGTCAAAGTCGATTGAATTTTATTTTCAGGTTAGATCTTGTAGAGTTTATTAGATTTTACCTCAAATAAACTCTACGGAATATACCCTGAATATTTTACTACCGCCACTGGCATTATTTTTAATAAAAGTTCAATCGCTTGACTATTACCTATTTGAGACATGCCAACCTTCGGTGCGTGCTCACCAGTTCAAGCAACAACGAGAAAACAATAATTAGAAAAATAGAGAAGAACCTTTATAAAATTTAATTACTTTAATAATAATAATAATAATAATAATAATAATAATAATAATAATAATAATAATAATAATAATAATAATAATAATAATAATAATATTTTCCTTACAATTCGCTTCTCAGGCTCAGCGATGTTTCTGAGTAACTGGCAACTATTCAAATTGGGAATTTACAAAAAAATTGTAAATGCTGAAGGAATCTTTTATTAGAACAGGATATCAGGTCCAGGTCAAGCAGGGGTCGTCGTCAGTGCCGGTATTATTCCGTAAGGCGTAGTTCAGTTCGGCCAGGGTCGTCTTTGGTTTAAGGGCTGGTGTTGGTGCTGGTATACTGGTTTACGTGACGTTTCGACCTTCTCGTAATACCAGCTATACCAGCACCAATACCAGCCCTTAAACCTAAGACGACCCTGGCCCGAACTGAACTACGACCTACGGAATATACCGGCACTGACGACGACCACCCCTGCTTGACCTGGACCTGATATTCATTGTTCTAATAAAAGATTCCTTCAGCATTTATAATTTTTGAAAATTCCCAATATGAATATTGGCCAGTTACTCAGAAACATCGCTGAGCCTGAGAAGCGAATTGTAAGGAAATAGAAAAACAATATATAAAATCACTCGCTTAATTCTGCCATCCTTTTTAACAGTATTTGCCTAAAAGAGGGTCTTCTACCAAATAATAATAAATAATAATGATAAGAATAATAATAATAATAAAATAATAATAATAATTTTATTAATATTGTTTGTAAAAGATACATGTAACGTGTATATATTATATATATCTATATATTATTATTATATATAATATATAGACGATAAATCATTATATATATAATATTTAAATATATGGATATTGAGATACAATTTATTAAATATATATATATAAATAGAGATATATATTAAATTATAATATCTAAATATTATATATATATATATATATAACAACAATATAGAGAGATATAATATATATATGTTATACGATATATATATAGATAGATAATAGATCATATATAATATGATACTAGAATATACTAGAATATAGTATATAATCTATAAGGCTATCTATATATATACATATACATATTATTAATACATATATATATAATATATATAAATATAGTATTAGACATCTATATATATATTATATAATATTGATACTATATATATATTTATAAGATATATTAATATATATTATATATATATAATATTACATATAATATATATATATACGCGTGTGCGTGTGCTTGTGTGAATGAAAATCACTCGAGTACCAATTCGAAATCTCATCACTTGGAATTTAAATCTAGGCACTGTCATGAGAGCTATTAAATACCCACCAAAAGGAACTACCCAACACCAATGAATAATACTGCCAGTGGGCAAATTCGCGAATATGAATAGTCAATAATCCAATGAATAAATTACTCCAATCCAAATTTCAGGCAGAGGCCCCTTTGAATGTGGGGCGTATATGTGCCTAACTTGTAAGTAAATGGGGGATTCATCTGTGAAATGCGTCCATATTATTTGAATTGCATAATCTCTCTGCATCTTAGATAGCCTTTCCCTTTTGCTGAAATCATCAGTAAAATAAGACACACATATGCAGTAAAATAATATAACTTCCAACGTCACAATAAAATTTTTATATCAAGAAAATAAGAAAAATAGTCATTCTTAAATTGTTTTTTTTTTTTTTTTTTTTTTTTTTTTATCCCGAGTGCCACCCTTTACAAGTGCAATATACTGCTGCCAATATCCAAGGAAATTGTTACCTCAGGTGATATCGTGGTTACTTATACCCAGAGATCCAGCGGTCTTTATTTTTAACTTTGTTCGTTTGTATTTTATTTTTCAGTTTATTGATATATCAATAGTGCTATTTTTCTTGAGTAGCATGAATAGTTTCACCATTTACTCAGGCAGTAAATTGTAATCAATCTTACTTTACATAAAAACGGATTTAATTTTTACTGTTGAGACCAGTCGCTGCGACAAATTTGACATTTTATCGTATAAATATCAGGACAAAAATTCTCTCATTTATTAGTTTAAAAATAAATTTTGATTATCTTCGTTTAGTGATTTATCTAAGGGTCCCAACGGGCGGTTTACCATAATAGTTGTATATTATAAATCATCATATACCTACTATTCATTACCTTAACAGCTCAGTGGTTATACATCATATATCAGTAATATGATTTATATTTTTGTAAAATGTGTCTGTATTTAGTTCAGTTAACTGTTTGAGAAAAATTTTCAAATGAATGCAAACATTTGGCAATAATTTATATGTCCTAATTTCTTATCAATCACGAACATTAAGGTTTTCATTTTTTCGAAAATTTTTACCAGATCCAAAATCAGTGGAATGGCTAATGAGATAAGGTATAGCATTAGGGTACTTCTTTGAGGACTTTGGTAATTCTCCCAACAGTATTTTATTTGCGACTATTACGCACGCAACATAATGAGTAAAACCATTAAAAGGCGGAGAATATTGCGAAGAACATAGCTGTCAAAATAAAACAGTAATATCTTGATAAAAGGGATAGACAGAACAATAATACCTGGTTAACGTGGACAGACAGCACACAAACAATTGGATAAAAGGGACAAAAAGTAATGTAATGCTTGGTTAAAGGTAACAGACAGTACGGTAATACCTATATAAAAGGGACAATCACCACATTAATACATGGATACAAGGGACAGATAGCACAGTAGCACCTTTTAATGGGACAGTCACCACAGTTATAATTGGATTAATTAGAGAAAAGGGCCAACTACCACAGTAATTTCTAGATAAAGGGACCTCATCACAATAATACTTGGATAAAAGGGATAGTAGCACAGTAACATCTGGATACAATGGACGATCACCACAATATTACACGTCAGTTCATACAATACTCGGAGGGTGAGGCAATCAAATGAAGAAAGTAGAACTGTCAGTCAGACTATCAACAGAAAACTCTCTCTTTCTTCATCCTTCCTTCCTCTCTTATCCTTCCTCACAGCCCCCCACCCCCAAACCCCTTCCCAATTTCTGTCCTCCTGCTCACTGACTGTCATTCAGAGATTTCCCGTGCAGCGCTGGGTTGGTCACCTTGTACTATGTATGTATATATATATATATATATATATATATATATATATATATATGTATATATATATATATATATATATATATATATATATATATATATATATATATATATGTTTGTGTGCATATGCATTATATATCTGGTACAATGACCATACGTACTTTATACCCTTTGAAAACTAAATTTCAATATTCCTCACACTAGGAGTATCTCTCATTTGAAAAATTCTCGTGTACCAAAGTGTTTATGCATACAGCAACAGAGATGACCCAGCACTTAAAATTCCTTAAAAATTGAAAGCACCCTGATGGACAATTGAGTTAATACTTGAACAGTTTACCTAGGGGACTCGGAAAAGTGTTTGGCGTGAGTAGAAAGAAGTTCACGAGAACAAAGCAACAGGATTGAGTTGAGAGAGAGAGAGACCAGAGAGAGAAGAGAAGGAGATGAGAGAGGGGAGAGAGAGGAGAGAGAGAGAGAAGAGAGAAAATAAGTATTCTACTGGACAAATACGAGTAAATTTGCGAGTCTTATATCCATTATTAATGAACAAAATCCAAAATCCTCCTTTTAAGATTGCGTCAATTGTATAACTTCTTTTATTCTATTAAAGCATAAATGATTGACTTGACAATTCAGTCACTTTTATTGATATCCAAATACAAGACTTATTTCCTCTGCTTTAAAACTGCCCAAGTTCGATCACTTATTATTTCACGTTTCATATTCCATTGCGTAGTTTGTTTTATGTCTACAATTGTTTATGGTTAAATTCATCAGTCTCTATTATGTTTGGAATAAATTAAAAGTTAATAAAAAAAAATTGGTTTTTATGTTTACTTTATACAGGGAACGTTCAGGGGATTGATCATAGTGCTCATTATTAGTATGATACATCGTGTTATTGTTGGTGCTATGGTAGGATAATGTAATATGATAAATATGAATACCTCTCAAAACTGCAAGAAGTAACGTTCTTCATATAACAATATTTCCATGTGGTTTAATGCTTCCCAATTTTCGTATGATATCTCTTGTGTATTTCAGTTTTTTCGCTGTTTTTCGACACATTTTGGCATCACATTTTTAGTAAACATACTTAACAGTCATATGAGTGTAATTTACTATTAAATTCATTAATCATGGGCCCGATCACCTTTGTAGTTATGAACTTATTCTAGTGATGGTTGGTAAAGAAACGTTTTTGAAATGGACTTTTGATCTTATTAGTTTTTAAATTGGTTATTATGATTTTAGATTACATTTTCCAAGGAGACACTAAATTATATTTAAATACTTCATAGTGGAGGAGTATTATTTCAATGGTGTTCATAATAAATAGCACAATGAATCATCAAGGTGAACAGAATTTATTCGTTAAGTATCAGTTTAGCCTCGAAGTTTAGGAGTGTTTCTAAGTTTACAGTAAAGATTAAGTGAATATTTTAAATTTATATATCTGAATGATCTTATTACAATAATTTCATAGTTATTAGATACGATAATTTTTTCCCTATTCCTGAGGAGCTTGCCAGAAGAGATAACGAAGATGTACAGACTGATTCTTAGACTGGATAAGAAGATAGCATGTGGCAATAATGCTATTGACTCACACAGAAATTGCACAAAGCGAGAAAATATGTCATAATAGCAAACACACATGCACACACACAAACACACACGCACACACACTACACACAAACACACACACACACACACACACATATATAGATATATAGATATATATATATACAAAATATATAGATATATATATATAGATATATATATATATATATATATATATATATATATATATTTATATATATATATATATGTATAGATATATATATATATATATATATATATATATATATATATATATGTGTGTGTGTGTGTGTGTGTGTGGGTGTGTGTGTGTGTGTGTGTAATGTGGTTTGTGTGTGTGTGTCGTGTGTTTGTGTTATGTGTGTGCATGTGTGTTTGCTATTATGACATATTTTCTCGCTTGTGCAATTTCTGTGGAAGTCAATAGCATTTTTGCCACATGCTATCTTCTTATCCAGTCTTAGAATCAGTCTGTACATCTTCGTTATCTCTTCTGGCAAGCTCCTCAGGAATAGGGAAAAAATTATTGGGAGATTCTTTCGAGTACTTTTTTCATTTTGTAAGATGACGGACCATTTCTTCAACTCCGGCTGCTTCATCATGACTGGATTACTAATCGGCATAGAAGGTTTATATTACTGTATACAGACGTTTGGATTTCAAACATGACTTCATATTATGGGAACTCAATATCTATTGGTCGGCGGATTTTCCTGATGTTCCGTAAGAAGCGTCCTATGCTGCGGCTTCATCCAAGGGCGTGATTCCCGTCTCTGGCCGATAGTCTTGATTTGCTTCATTGTCAGCAGTCGTGTCTAGGCTTGTTCCTCTGGATATTTAATGCAGTGCGTTGTTGATTTATGCTTACAGCTTCTACTATTTGTAATCTGTGGAACCGGTTTTCTCTATTCTCGATCTCTACTTTCTAAAAACTTTAGTATTGGTTTACGAGCTAGCAATCTCTGTGCAGAGTCGTGAGTGATGCAATCTATGTGGTAATTGTTATTGGCTTGAGAAGTTCAATACATTACAATTTGTATACTTTGTTGGTCAACTCCAGCAACTGTACAGAGCACCATGGACACCCATTTTGCCGCTCAGACACCCTGCAAGAAAACGACATCCGCTTACCAACAGAAATTTTACACCTCAATCACGTTATGCTTGAAATTCAAACGTCAGCATGCAGTAATAAAAACCTTCTATGTCGTTTTGTATTCCAGTCCTGATAATGCCGCCGAGAGATGGATAAATTGTCCGTAGACTAGAAAAAGAAACTGTAGCTGTTACGAATATTCAATCATTCATCCTTATTACTGAAAGCTTGCCAGAAGAGAAAAAGAAGTATAGACTGATTCAAAGACTTGACAAGAAGATGGTATCTGCGAGCAATGGCATTGACTTCAATAGAAAATGCATAAGAGAGAAAATAAGCCTAATTAGCATGCATTATCATGGCCGGGCATATCTCAAATGGAACGTCGTCAATAAGACTCTCGAGGGAGACTCCAAGAAGCTGAAGGAAGACTACAGACAGCCACCAGCAAAGAGCAATCTGTGTGATACGATGATAAAAAATGCTTCTAAATCCTTGCGGGAGTCAAAACATTACATCAGTGGTTCATTACCAATAATTTTCAGAAGATATTAACGTGGTTGAATAAAGGACCCATCAGCAATGAGAAGCCTTCAGAAAGATACTTTAATCTTGACAGTACAGACCTCACTAATGGACAAAAACTACTCCTTAACCTTGGTCTTAATTGTTATTTCATAAAAAGGCCCCCACGAGGAAGCAAAGCACATCGAAATTGAAACCCTTATAAATAACTCGTTCTTCTTCAGGCACAAGGAAAGGTAACCACCTCTATTACCATCAAGGAGGAACTCGTCGGGGAAACGGGAGACCAACAAGGAAATCCTAAGAGTGAGATCATGGCCCCTCTTCCGAAGGAAGCTGCCCGCCAACTCCAGGAAAATCTGAACACCATCATCAGATGGTTAAAAGACCGCCATATGTGTTGTCATTAAATGTGAAGAGATATGACCATGAAATTGATGGGATTCTGAGTGATCCTACAAAATTCCAGCCCCTTACAGAAAGCCTGAAATAATATAGGGACATGAATCTGTCTACAATCATCCGAGACTACGGGCCGGGATATGTTACGACACCGTCTAGACCCATAATGCCGACAATCCGTTGAGCTCTATAATTGCCGAAGTTAACTCTCCAACTTATGAAATAACCAAGACTGAATAAAATCACTCTCAACATTCCACAGGGTAATCTGTGGTTTTTCTTGTATAATTGCATATTTTATATACTACGTCTCCAATCTTTACCATCGCATCACTGGAATTAGAAAGTCCATTCATGCACGTACCGATGAACAAAACCATCGATATTATTTTGAGGAGTCAGTCAATCTGATGCCATTTCCGTTGACATATTAGAGGATGCCTTTCAACGTCTTCTCCTAATCTGCACTTAGGAGGACCCCTTCCTCTCATATAAGGGTGACCTCTTTCGAGGTTATTCTTCATACTTAGTCACAGACTTTAAAGGAAGATGTAAGAAACTTTTATTGAATTAGAAAATTACTATTCTTAAAATTATAACTGACGTTCGTATGCAAAACACATTTTTATTTCTTTATGCGATGCTTCAATAATCAACTAACTTCCAAGCTCGAAAAATTCTCGCTAACAATTTAATTATGAATGACCCACTCTTTTCCCTGAAGTCAAAATGTTCTCTATTTGTTATTATTTTTGTCTCGAATTCTTTGAAGGTCATTTATCCTGGAATGTAGAAAAAGAAGAGTTCGAGATGACGAAAATCGAGAATCGTGTTCCTCTCTCTCTCTCTCTCTCTCTCTCTCTCTCTCTCTCTCTCTCTAGGTTGAAATGAATAAATTATCGAACCTCGTTAAAATGTTTCCTTCAAAATCAGCTAGCCATTTTTTTTTTCTCGCCTTCACGTGTAGATCATTTTCAGTTAACCAAAGTCATCAGATTATCCCATTGTAATTTTTTTGCCTGAGATTCGGCTTAACATCTTTGTTCTTTATTTTATTTTTATCTTCTTTTTATAATTCGAATTGTTAAACCGTTCATCGTGACTGAAAAATGAAAGAGCATTTCACTGCCCTTTTGCCCGAGATACCAGGCAAACTTTCGATTTACCCATATTGGCAAACTATATAAGTCCCAGTACAATTTGAAGTAGATAAGTTTCATTTGTATCTTCGGTATCATTTCAAACACGCAGAGTGTATAACAGATGGATAGTGGTTTCTTTCTATAAAGTTATTACGTGTGTGTGTGTGTGTGTGTGTGTGTGTGTGTGTGTGCGCGCGCTCATATATTTATAGCCGTCAATTATTCAGTCCATTTTGCGCAAGTATTATTATATTATATTTATCCCCAGCATCATTTTGAAATGACAGGAATATATTCATAGCCTTAAAATGTAGTGCCTTCAGTGAATGAGCGCTATTCATTTGTTATAGATTATGCGTTTTTGAAATGACGCTGGAGATACGATGGAAATTTGTATCTATATAAAATTGTACTGATAGTTATATAGATTACCAGTATGGGTAAATCGAATGTATAGCTGATATCATGAGCAAAAGGGATGTGGAATGTTGTTGTGTAATTCGCAATAGACACATTCCCTCACTCTTCAGTCACGATGAGAGAGAGAGAGAGGAGAGAGAGAGAGAGAGAGAGAGAGAGAGTAGTAGTAGTAGTAGTAGTAGTAGTAGTAGTAGTAGTAGTAGTAGTAAAAATACACGAACTTCGATATGTATTGAATACGCAACCCAAGCAAGCACGGTGCGTTTTCCATTATAGTTTCTGAAACTCTGCCCATATTCAGGCAAGCATGGGATATCTTAATCAATATTCTCTAACTAAGAATAATAGCTAGTTCGAATGATCTCAATTATCAATATGATATAGGCCTCAGTAAACGGAGATCTTGTGGCGATTTTTCGTAACGGTTTGGTCGAATTTTGTCCCAGAAATGCAGTTTCCATAGGAGTTAGATACAATCCAGCTTTGCCAAGATTTGGATTCTTTTTTTTAATTAGGTAAGCGTTCCTTGTTCGGACTATCTGCCCAATTAAATCCCCTATTTACGACTCGTCAAAGGAATGTCCCAGGCACAAATATAATCTTACGAAAAAGGAGAGAGAGAGAGAGAGAGAACTGGAAAACCTATGAGATTCAATCATTGTAATAGATATTATATTAGGAATGTTCTCATTGTCCTCATTTGTATAATTAAGCGTTTCTTCTGTTTTCATTAAGATCATCCTCATATTCGTGATTACTGATGATAACATCAAATCTCCTTTGTCCACTCATCACAGGAGTCACAAGAGGATTGGAAACAGATTCCCTACTGCATAGATAGTCAGTTGTCTTCGTCTATTGAAGGGTAAGATTGCCCAATTATTATCTGTAATTATTATTAATAGTAATAATAATAGTAGTAGTAGTGGTGGTAGTAGTAGTAGTAGTAGTTGTTGTTGTATTTTCACTATTATTAGATTAACCAAAGCTAAGAAGTGTAATCATACATTCCTTCCGCAATAATAACATTTATCCGCTTTCTCAGTAAAACGATCCATAATTCATACACTATTGATGTCCTCACTTGTCATAAACCACGGTCGGTCTGTTATTAAAACACTACCAGCAGGAACGTAGCTGTTAGGAAAGAAGAGAAACCTTTGTTTAATATATATATATATATATATATCAAATAGATATATTAAGTATATATATATATTTATATATATATATATATATATATATATTATATAATATATATACATATATATAAAATATATATATTATATATAAACTATTATATAATATTATATATATATTTTGTATATATATATATATATATATATATATATATAGATATATATATATATATATATAAATATATATATTATATTATATATATATATATATATACATACTACATACATACATACATATATATATATATATATATATATATATATATATATATATATATATATATATATATATATATATGTATATATATATATATATATATATTATATATCAATATATAATATATATATATATATAATATATATATACACACATACAGATGTTGAGTGAAAAACCATGATTATGGGAATATTTTAGGTAGGTGTAAGAAGAAGGTTTGAATAAAGGTAAGGTTTTCTTTCCATCATTTTTGATTGTTACAATAATGTACATCCAATGTTAGGGGGGGGGTGCGTGTGAGTAGCAGGAAAAGTTCAGATTTCTTAAAATAACATTTTTATATATATAATTGCATTGGTATGGAAAAAGAAACACGGACTTGGAAGTAGTCCTATTCAATATGGTTCAAATTTTAGGAGACTGGTTAAAGTAGCTAAAATATGATGCGTGTTTATAGCGAAAGTAAAGCAGAATAGTATTTAATGTAAACTATGCAGTAAGAAAATAGTTATGAAGATTGTCGTCTGTGTTAGGTGTGACTGAAAATATACTCGTCCTTTTTTGCATAACAAAATGTCGTGTTATATTTCTTTCTAAACATTGCTTCACGATAACGATTAAACCGAAATTCTTAAGTAGAACAGTTCTTGTTCCTGAAATTTTATATCTAATGCGTCCCCGTATAAGTACAACCTATTAAAAATGAAAATATAATTTTTTCCACTAAGAAAAGAATTGTGTATTTTAACTTTAATTCATTTTGAATATATACCAGATATCAGAAAATATGATAACAAATATTTTTTCTTTTACTAGACTTCATTCTATACCGTTGATGTGTTTTTTTCCTTTGCATCGATGAAGATAGAGAATAATTCTTACACTTGGTTATGGAAAAATTTATAGTTTTTTGTTATCTATCATTGGGTATAAAAGCAATAAACCTGCACACAAGAGCTCTTATTTGCTGCGGCCAAGATCATGTTGATAATTGGGATCATTCGAACTATTTATTAATCTTAGATAGAGAATATTGATGAAGTTATCTCTTACGAGTTTGGATGTGGGTAGAGATAATGCTGTCACTGAATGGAGCGTAATTGTGACAGGTGAGTTCGGCATATGTACTGACGTCAAGCAACCGCCTCCTCCAACCAATCAGAATCCTGAGCGACTTCTACAGTGTCCGCATCGGACCCACCTCTGATCTTTAGGCATCCACCAACAGGAGATCAGAAGCTGAGCCAATCAGAATTCGAATTCGTAGCTAAGGTCCCCATGCGATGTAACAGACTATATTTACTGCAAGACTCCCGCAATAATAATAATAATAATAATAATAATAATAAAATTAATTATTATAATAATAAATAATAATAATAATAATAATAATAATAATAATAATATAATAATAATAAAATAATAATCAATTAATAATAATAATAATAATTAATAATAATAATAATAATATGGTGGTATAGGCCTTGTAATGATGATATTTGTTACATTACTTCTATATTTTGTCATTAACTAATAGAAGGCAGTCTTGTACCCGGAGACTTAATCAAAAGGTTTGTCGTTCATGTTCCGTTTATATGTTTTACATCTGAGGCAAATCAAAATAAATTAAGCGTGATTCTTTTATTTTAGTGTAAAAAGTGCCTTCGGATTTGCCAATTAAAAATAATAATCTCGTGATAAGGCTATCATAATGTTTGGTTATCATTATTTTTCAACTATTTTATTTTATTGTTATTGTCAGCTATAAGGATATTGGTTACTTGCGATTGGTCGAAAATCATTCCCTTTCTTATAGTGTCTTCGTAAACTGTTTGGGTGCTGTTTATTATTACGTGATATGTTGTGGGAATATTGTAACCTTTTCCATGAGAAGTTTAAAGTTATTGGAGTTTGGACATCGCTTATTCTTATGCTTACTCGTAAAAAGAAAACAGGGTTGCGTGGAACGTTGCTGAGAAAGCTTCGGTAATAATAATAATAATAATAATAATAATAAAATAATAATAATAATAATAATAATAACTAATAATGAATAATAATAATATAATAATAATAAAATAATAATATTGCTTGAACACACCGAAGGTTGGCTTGTCTCAAATAGGTAATAGCAAAGAAGATTGAATTTATTAGATTTTACCTCAAATAAACTCCACGGGATATATTTTTAATAAAATTCAATCGACTCTGAATATCACCTATTTGAGATATGCCAACCTTCGGTGCGTTGCTCACCAGTTCAAGCAACAATGAGAAAACAATAATTCGAAAAAAAGAGAAAAAACGTATAAAATTAATAATAATAATAATAATAATAATATAATAATAATAATAATGAATAATAATAATAATAATATGTGGCGCCGTGGAGGAGTGGGTTAGGTCGTCAATAGACTTAAGTCAAGTTAAGCAACACTGGCTCTGGTCAGTCGTTGGATGGGTGACCGCTCTCCTCGGCGTTGATTCCTTGGGAAGGATCTTTACCATAATTTCCTCAGTCTACTCAGCTGTAAATGAGTACCTATCCCTGATGGGGTAGGGTCCAGCTATGGGTTAAATAGCAAAACTCAGCAATGATGGAAAGAAATGAAGGATTAACCGACAACGACGTAAATGGAACCCCTCTGGCAACAGAGGAGCTTCGTCCGGCAACCAGGTATTCAACCCAATTGAAGGGGAAGACGGTCAGGTACTTGGAGTCGTCACCCAGCAATGATCACCACAACGACAATAATCAACAGCCTGAGATTGGAGCTACAGAGGCAAAAAGGAAGAAATGGACAAGAGAGAAAATAAGGAAATATGCAGATGCTACAATCAAAAAGCAACCCGACAGAGAGAGGATATAAGGGAAGATTGGTCAACATCTGGAATGAGAGGAATAACACCCCCCAAGCAGAGCAGAGGCTGGCAGACCAAGTAAGGAACATAAAGAAAAAGAACTGGCTCTCCCCAACAGAAAGAGAAGAACTGGAAAGGGAAATGTCACACGACAACGAATTACACGAAGACGAACTGAGAGACGATGCCACAGAAGACGACAGGGAGGATGAGGTATCAAACAAACAACGACACACGAAGAAACACCGACGAAGTAACAGAGAGGACGGATGGGTAGAAAAGATTAGACAATGGATGGAGCCAGATACAGAGAGAACAAAGATCCCCTCCATGAAGCCTACACACCAAGAAATTAAGGAGAAAACAAGTGAGGTCAATGAAATATGGCATAATACAGACCACCAGTATCACAGAAACAAATAACTTGACATATGCAAGGAGCAAGATTAGTAGCAGAACTGATGGTGGGGATTCGAACACCAACACCCACCAGCACAAACCAACCCAACAGAAACCAAAACAGCAACCTCCTTGGAAAAGGCGACTGGAAAAGCAAATCATGGTGATGAGATCTGACTTGAGTAAACTGAAAGAGATGGCAGAAAAAAGGCTAAGAAGCAAGAAAACAAGGGAGGAACTCAACGAGAAATACAAAGTACAAGAGAGGGGATTAAACAACACAATAGAAGATGTAAAACAGAGGCTTGAAGGCCAAAGCACATAAGATCCAACGATACATGAACAGGAATAAGGGATACCAACAGAACAAACTATTCGAACCAACCAGAAAGACTATACATCCAACTAAGAGGGGAAGACAACCACCCAGAAATTCCTGAAGCCGAACCAAGTAAGAGACTCTGGGAAAACATATGGAGCAATCCGGTATCACACAACAAACATGCAACATGGCTCCAGGAAGTCAAGGAAGAAGAAACAGGGAGAATAAAACAAAGATTCACAGACATCACGACAGACACAGTCAGACACCAACTAAAGAAAATGCCAAACTGGAAGACCCCACCCCAGGTCCCGATGAAGTCCATGGTACTGGCTCAAAAACTTCAAGGCCCTACACTCACGAATAGCAGAACAACTCCAGCATTGTATCTCAAATCACCAAGCACCCAAAGGAAATGGATGACCACAGGAAGAACATCCTTAGTACAAAAAGACAAGAGTAAGGGAAATATAGCCAGTAACTACAGGCCTATCACCTGCCTACCAATAATGTGGAAGTTACTAACAGGTATCATCAGTGAAAGGCTATACAACTACCTAGAGGAAACAAACACCATCCCCCACCAACAGAAAGGCTGCAGAAGGAATGTTAGGGGCACAAAAGACCAGCTCCTGATAGACAAAATGGTAATGAAGAACAGTAGGAGAAGGAAAACCAACCTAAGCATGGCATGGATTAGACTATAAGAAAGCCTTCGACATGATACCACACACATGGCTAATAGAATGCCTGAAAATATATGGGGCAGAGGAAAATACCATCAGCCTTCCTCAAAAATACAATGCGCAACTGGAATACAATACTTACAAGCTCTGGAATAAGACTAGCAGAGGTTAATATCAGGAGAGGGATCTTCCAGGGCGACTCACTGTCCCCACTACTCTTCGTAGTAGCCATGATTCCCATGACAAAAGTACTACAGAAGATGGATGCCGGGTACCAACTCAAGAAAAGAGGCAACAGAATCAACCATCTGATGTTCATGGACGACATCAAGCTGTATGGTAAGAGCATCAAGGAAATAGATACCCTAATCCAGACTGTAAGGATTGTATCTGAGGACATCAGGATGGAGTTTGGAATAAAAAGAAAAATGCGCCTTAGTCAACATCACAAAAAAGGCAAAAGTAACGAGAACTGAAGGGATAAACTACCAGATGGAGCAACATCAAACACATAGATGAGACAGGATACAAATACCTGGGAATAATGGAAGGAGGAGATATAAAACACCAAGAGAATGAAGGAACGATCAGGAAAGAATATATGCGAGACTCAAGGCGTACTGAAGTCAAAAACCAACGGCCGGAAAATATGATTAAAAAAAAGCCAAAAACAAATGGGCAGTGCCGTAATCAGATACAGCGCAGGAATATGAATGGACGAAGGGCAGACTCCGCAGCATATCAGAAAACCAGGAAAACATATGGACAATACACAGCACTACACCCTAAGAGCAAATACGGACAGACTATACATAACACGAAAGGAAGGAGGGAGAGGACTACTAAGTATAGAGGACTGCGTCAACATCGAAAACAGAGCACTGGGGCATATCTGAAAACCAGTGAAGACGAGTGGCTAAAGAGTGCATGGGAAGAAGGACTAATAAAAGCAGACGAAGACCCCAGAAATATACTAGAGACAGGAGAAGGACAACGGAAAGAACAGAAGGACTGGCACACAAGACAAACACAACAAACCAATGCATGGACAATACATGAGACAGACTAAAGAACTAGCCAGCGATGACAATTGGCAATGGCTACAGAGGGGAGAGCTAAAGAAGGAAACTGAAGGAATGATAACAGCGGCACAAGATCAGGCCCTAAGAACCAGATATGTTCACAAAGTACGATAGACGAAATAACATCTCTCCCATATGTAGGAAGTGCAATACGAAAAGTGAAACCATAAACCACATAGCAAGTGAATGCCCGGCACTTGCACAGAACCAGTACAAAAAGAGGCATGATTCAGTAGCAAAAGCCCTCCACTGGAGCCTGTGCAAGAAACATCAGCTACCGCTTGCAGTAATAAGTGGGTACGAGCACCAACCTGAAGGAGTGATAGAAAACGATCAGGCGAAGATCCTCTGGGACTATGGTATCAGAACGGATAGGTGATACGTGCAAACAGGACCAGATGTGACGTTGATTGACAAAGTCAAGAAGAAAGTATCACTCATTGATGTTGCAATACCATGGACACCAGAGTTGAAGAGAAAGAGAGGGAAAAATTGGATAAGTATCAAGATCTGAAATAGAAATAAGAAGGATATGGGATATGCCAGTGGAAATCGTACCCATAATCATAGGAGCACTAGGCACGATCCCAAGATCCCTGAAAAGGAATCTAGAAAAACTAGAGGCTGAAAGTAGCTCCAGGGCTCATGCAGAAGAGTGTGATCCTAGAAACGGCACACATAGTAAGAAGAGTGATGGACTCCTAAGGAGGCAGGATGCAACCCGGAACCCCACACTATAAATACCACCAGTCGAATTGGAGGACTGTGATAGAGTAAAAAAAAAAAAAAAAAATAAAAAAAAAAAAAAAAAAAAAAAAAAAAAAAAAAAAAAAAAAAAAACCCCAATAATAATAATAATAATAATAATAATAATAATAATAATAATAATAATAATATAATATAATGGAAGGGGAGATATAAAACACCAAGAGATGAAGGACACGATCAGGAAAGAATATATGCAGAGACTCAAGGCGATACTCAAGTCAAAACTCAACGCCGAAATATGATAAAAGCCCAATAAAACCACATGGGCAGTGCCAGTAATCAGATACAGCGCAGGAATAGTGGAATGGACGAAGGCAGAACTCCGCAGCATAGATCAGAAAAACCAGGAAACAAATGACAATACACAAAGCACTACACCCAAGAGCAAATACGGACAGACTATACATAACACGAAAGGAAGGAGGGAGAGAGACCACTAAGTATAGAGGACTGTGTCAACATCGAAAACAGAGCACTGGGGCAATATCTGAAAACCAGTGAAGACGAGTGGCTAAAGAGTGCATATGGGAAGAAGCACTAATAAAAGTAGACGAAGACCCAGAAATATAGAGACAGGAGAAAGACAGAAAGAACAGAGGACTGGCACAACAAACCAATGCACGGACAATACATGAGACAGACTAAAGAACTAGCCAGCGATGACAATTGGCAATGGCTACAGAGGGGAGAGCTGAAGAAGGAAACTGAAGGAATGATAAACAGCGGCACAAGATCAGGCCCTAAGAACCAGATATGTTCAAAGTACGATAGACGGAAATAACATCTCTCCCATATGTAGGAAGTGCAATACGAAAAATGAAACCATAAACCACATAGCAAGTGAATGCCCGGCACTTGCACAGAACCAGTACAAAAAGAGGCATGATTCAGTAGCAAAAGCCCTCCACTGGAGCCTGTGCAAGAAACATCAGCTACCTTGCAGTAATAAGTGGTACGAGCACCAACCTGAAGGAGTGATAGAAAAACGATCAGGCAAAGATCCTCTGGGACTATGGTATCAGAACGGATAGGGTGATACATGCAAAACAGACCAGACGTGACGTTGATTGACAAAGTCAAGAAGAAAGTATCACTCATTGATGTCGCAATACCATGGGACACCAGAGTTTGAAGAGAAAGAGAGGGAAAAATGGATAAGTATCAAGACCTGAAAAATAGAAATAAGAAGGATATGGGATATGCCAGTGGAAATCGTACCCATAATCATAGGAGCACTGGGCACGATCCCAAGATCCCTGAAAAGGAATCTAGAAAAACTAGACGCTGAAGTAGCTCCAGGACTCATGCAGAAGAGTGTGATCCTAGAAACGGCACACATAGTAAGAAAAAGTGATGGACTCCTAAGGAGGCAGGATGCAACCCGGAACCCCACACTATAAATACCACCCAGTCGAATTGGAGGACTGTGATAGAGCAAAAAAAAAAAAAAAAAAAAAAAAAAAAAAAAAAATAATAATAATAATAATAATAAAAATAATAATAATTTTACTAATATTGTTGTAAAAAATGTATATATACATACATACATACTACATACATACATACATATATATATATATATATATATATATATATATATATATATATATATATATATATATACATATATGTTATATATATGTATATATATATATATATATATACTTATATATATATATATATATATATATATTGCCAGGTATTTCCTTTCTTAAAACTAGAATCTGAGTGTTGGTTGTATTTCCATCCAATAGATGGCGTTTGTTGTCCATTCTATCATCCTTGGGTGTTGTTTGCATTCGCTTTAATAGATGGCATTGGTTGTTCTGTTCGTTATTTTAGTGTCCTTGGTATTACTTATTGTTTACTTTTTATTACTTTCCAAGTGATAGCCACTACCTTACGAACCTCGCAACCTTTCACATGGTAAGAAGTTATTTGCTCTTTGTTGTACACTTTATGTTCTATGTAAATAATTATGTAAAGCTATTATGGTTTAATAGTGATATGTTAACAGTGACCTTTTGTTCTAAGCTATTGTTTGTGTATTTATTTTGCAGACACTCTACTCTACCTTGCCTTGCTTCCCATTATCTTGCCTTATGGTGTCATGTCTGTTTGACATCTTGTCTTAACTTATATGACCTGTTGGATGTACCATTTTACTTACCTGGTGCAAGATCTGTTATCATGGATCTACCATCTTCAACCATCTAGACAATTTCAAGAATGTACCCACATTCTAAACCACTACGTACCATCTTCAGCCATCTAGACAATTTTAAGAATGTACCCACGTTCTAAACCACTACGTACCATCTTCAGCCATCTAGATAATTTCAAGAGTGTACCCGCATTCCAAACTACGTGTCATCTATTACTATTATAAGTTATTCTATTTATTGTTAATAAATTAATAATTTTTATAATTCTTTTTACTTGATACCAGTCTAGCCAAAGTGTTAGGTAACAAGCGCCTAACACATTTCCATCTATGCAAATAAAAGCTTGACATATATATATATATATATATATATATATATATATATATATATATAATATATATATATATATGTATATATATATATGTATATATATATATGTATATATATATGTATATATATATGTATATATTGTATATATATAGTATATATATGTATATATATATGTATATATATATGTATATATGTATATATATGATATATATATATGTATATATATATGTATATATATATATGTATATATATATATGTATATATATATATATATATATATATATATATATATATATATATATATATATATATATATATTATATATATATATATAGCACCAATTCGAAATCTCATCACTGGGAATTTAAATCTAGGCACTATCATGAGAGCTATTAAATACCCACCAAAAGGAACTACCCAACACCAATGAATAATATTGCCAGTGGGCAAATTCGCGAATATGAATAGTCAATAATCCAATGAATAAATTACTCCAATCCAAATTTCAGGCAGAGGCCCCTTTGAATGTGGGGCGTATATGTGCCTAACATGAAAGTAAATTGGGTATTCATCTTTAGAAATCCATTCATAAATTTTTTGAATTGCATAATATTTCTGCCTCTTAGATAGCCTTTCCCTTTGCTGAAATCAGTAAACTCAGACACACATATGCAGTAAAGTAATATTACTTCCAACGTCACAATAAAAAATTTTTGTCAAGAAAAAAAGAAAATTCGTGATTCTCAAATTGTTTCTTTATCCTGGGTGCTACCCTTTACAAGTGCAATAACTGCTGCCAATTTCCAAGGAAATTGTTACCTCAGGTGATATTGTGGTTAGTTAGACCCAGAGATCCAGCGGTCTTTATTTTTAACTTTGTTCGTTTGTATTTTATCTTTCAGTTTATTGATACATCAATAGTTCCATTTTTCTTGAGTGTTATGAATAGTTTTACCAATTACTCGGGCAGTAAATTGTAATCAATAATTCCTTAATTCATATAAAAACGGTTTTGATATGTACTGTTGAGATCATACTCTGCGATAAATTTGACATTTTATCGTATAAATATCAGGACAAAGATACTCTCATTTATTAGTTTGAAAATATATTTGGATTATCTTCATTAATTAGTGATTTATCTAAGAGTCCCAACTGGTGGTTTACCATAATAGTTGTATATTATAAATCATCATATACCTACTATTCATTACCTTAACAGTTCAGTGTTTATACTTTATATATCAGTAATATGATTTATATGTTAGTAAAATGTTTCTGTATTTAGTTCAGTTAACTATTTGAGAGAAATTTTCACATGAAGTTATACGGAAATAGTCTAACTTTTGCAGGGCAAAATAAGTTCAACCATTAATCATCCTTATTCCAATGAAGTTTGTTAGTAGTAGCGTATGCAATTCAAACATTTGGCAATAAACTATATGTCCTAATTTCTTATCAATCACGAACATTAAGGTTTTCATTTTTTCGAAATTTTTTACTAGATCCAAAATCAGTGGAATGGCTATTGAGATAAGATATAGCATTAGGGTACTTGTTAGAGGATTTTGGTAATTCTCTTAACAGTATTTTATTTGCTACTATTACGCACGAAACATAATGAGTAAAATCATTAAAAGGCGAAGAATATTGCAAAGAACATAGCTGTCAAAATAAAACAGTAATATCTGGATAAAAGGGATAGACAGAACAATAATACCTGGTTAACGTGGACAGACAGCACACAAACAATTGGATAAAAGGGACAGACAGTCGGATATACGGTAATACCTATATAAAAGGGACAATCACCACAATAATACATGGATACAAGGGACAGATAGCACAATAGTGCCTTTTAATGGGATATTCACCACAGTAATAATTGGATTAATTAGAGGAAAGGGCCAACTACCACGCTAATTTCTAGATAAAGGGACCTCATCACAATAATACTTGGTTAAAAGGGATAGTAGCACAGTAACATCTGGATACAATGGACAATCACCACAATATTGCCCGTCAGTTCATACACTACTCAGAGGGTAAACAATCAAATGAACAAAGTAGAAATGTCAGTCAGACTGTCAACACAAACCCCTCCTCTTCTTCATTCTTCCTCCCTTTCCCCCTCTATCTCCCCCCCCCTTCCTCATCTCTTTTTTCACTCTTCCCCTTATCCTCCCCGACCCACCCCCCAACCCCTTCCCAATTTCTGTCCTCCTGCTCATTGACTGTCATTCAGAGATTTCCCGTGCAGCGCTGGGTTGGTCAGTTTGTACTATGTATGTATGTATATATATATATATATATATATATATATATATATATATATATATACATACACACACACACACACACACGCACACACACACACACACACACACACACACACACACACACACACATATATATATATATATATATATATATATATATATATATATATATATATATATATATATATATATATGTGTGTGTGTGTGTATGTATGTATTGTGTGTGTGAAAATGCATATATATCTGGTACAATGACCATACGTACTTTATACCCTTTGACGAACTAAATTTTAATATTCCTGACACTAGGAGTATCTCTCATTTAAAAAATTCTCGTGTACCAAAGTGTTTATGCATACAGCGAACAGAGATGAAAATAGCACTTAAAAATTGAAAGCACCCTGATGGACAATTGAGTTAATACTTGAACAGTTTACCTAAAGGGGACTCCGAAAAGTGTTTGGCGTGAGTAGGAAAAGTTCAGAGAACACAAGCAACAGGGTGGGTTGAGAGAGAGAGAGAGAGAGAGAGAGAGAGAGAGAGAGAGAGAGAGAGAGAGAGAGAGAGAAATCATTATGCTACTTGATAAATACGAGTAAATTTGCGAGTCTTATATCAAATATTAATGAACAAAATCCAAAATCCTCCTTTTAAGATTGCGGCAATTGTTAACTTCTTTTATTCTTTTAAAGCATAAATAATTGACTTAATATTTCAGTCACTTTTATTGATATCTAAATACAAGACTTATTTCCTCTGCTTTAAAACTGCCCAAGTTCGATCACTTATGATTTCACGTTTCATATTCCATTGCGTAGTTTGTTATATGTCTACAACAATTTTTGATGGTTAAATTCATCAGTCTCTCTTATGTTTGGAATAAAGGAAACGTTAATAAATAAATAATGTTTTTAAGTTACTTTATACAGGGAACGTTCAGGGGATTGATCATAGTGCTCATTATTAGTATGATAGCATCGTGTTATTGTCGGTGCTATGGTAGGATAATGTAATATGATAAATATGAATACCTCTTACAACTGCAAGAAGTAACGTTCTTCATATAACAATATTTCCATATGGTTTAATGCTTCCCAATTTTCGTATGATATCAGTTTTTTATCGGTTTTTCGACGCATTTTGGCATCACATTTTTGGTAAGGATACTTAAAAGTATTAAATTCATTATCATGGCCCCGATCACACTTTGGAGTTCTGAACTTATTCTAGTGCATATGGTAAGGAAACGTTTATAATGGACTTTTAATCTTATTACGTTTAAATTGGTGATTATGATTTTAGATTACATTTTCCAACCAGACACTAAATTATATTTAAGTACTTCATACTTGAGGAGTGTTATTTCAATGGTGTTCATAATAAATAGCACACTGAATCATCGAGGGGAACAGAATTTATTGTTAAGTATCAGGTTTAGTCTCGAAGATTAGGATTATTGCTAGGTTTTCAACAAAAGTTAAGTAGAATATTTTGAATGTATATATCTAAATGATCTTATTATACTAATTTCATAGTTATTAGATATGATTACTTTATATAACTTTATATAATCGTTTTGTGATTATCAGATTACATTGTACATAGTAATTATTTTTGGAAAAGGGCATTTTCTTTTTTTAACTGTAGATTTGTGATGTCATCTTAATGTGATACATTTCGAAGAGTACATTCAGCTAAACAGTTACCCCTTCGGTAATAAGAGTGATATACATATATATGTGTGTGTGCGTGTGTGTATGTGTGTGTGTTTGCTATTATGACATATATTCTCGCTTGTGCAATTTCTCTGGTAGTCAATAGCATTATTGCCACATGCTATCTTCTTACCCAGACTTAGAATCAGTCTGTACATCTTCGTTATCTCTTCTGGCAAGCTCCTCAGGAATAGGAAAAAATTATTGGAGATTCTTTCTATTACTATTTCATTTGGTAGTTGACGGACCATTTCTTCGGCTAGGCTGCGTCATCATGACTGGATTACTAATCGGCATAGAGGGATTATATTATTGCATACCGACGTTTGGATTTCAAACATGACTTCATATTATGGGTACTCAATTTCTATTGGTCGGCGGATTTTCCTGATGCTCCGTAAGACGCGTCCTATGCTGCGGCTTCATCCAAGGGCGTGATTACCGTCTCTGGCCGATAGTCTTGATTTGCTTCATTGTCAGCAGTCGTGTCTAGGGGTGTTCCCCTGGATATTTGATGCAGGGCGTTTTTTATTTATGCTTACAGCTTGTGCTATTTGTAATCTGTGGAAGAGGATTTCTCTATTCACGATTTCTACTTTCTAAAAACTTTTCTAGTATTGGTTTACGGAGCTAGCAATCTCCTGTGCAGAGTCGTAGTGGTGCAATCTATGTGGTAATTGTTATGGGCTTGAGATGTTCAATACATTACAATTTGTATAGTTTGTTGGTCAACTCCAGCAACTCTGCACAAAGCATCAGGGACACCCATTTTGCCGCTCAGACACCCTGCAAGAAAACGCGACCCTCTCACCAACAGAACTTGTACACCCTAATGACGTTATGCTTGAAATTCAAACGCCAGCATGCAGTAATAAAAACCTTCTATGTCGTTTTGTATTCCAGTCCTGATGATGCCTCCGATAGATGGAGAAATTGTCCGTAGACAAGAAAAAGAAACTGAAGATGTTACGGATATTCAATCATTTATCCTTATTACTGAAAGCTTGCCAGAAGTGAAAAAGAAGTATAGACTGATTCAAATCCTTGATAAGAAGATGGTATCTGCGAGCAATGGCATTGACTTCAATAGAAACTGCATAAGAGAGAAAATAAGCCTAATTAGCATTCATTATCATGGCCGGGCATATCTCCCATGGAAGGTCGTCAATAAGGCTCTTGAGGGTGACTCCAGGAAGCTGAAGGAAGACTACAGACCGCCACCAGCAAAGAGCAATCTGTGTGATACGATGATAAAAAATGCTTCTAAATCCTTGCGGAAGTCAAAACTACGAC
>NC_087202.1:17343570-17348570 GCF_015104395.2 Macrobrachium nipponense
TGTGCTGTCACTTTTATCCAGGTGGTATTACTACGGCGATTTCCCATTTATTCAGTTATTACTGTACTATTTGTCCTTTTTATCCAAGAATTGCTGTGATGTCCGTACCATTTATCCAGGTATTACTGTGGTGACTGTCAATTTTATCCAGGTATTACTGTGGTGATTGTCTATGTTATCCAGATATTAGTGTGTTGACTTTCCCTGTTGTCTAGGTGTTACTGTACTGACTATGGCGACCGTCCCATTTATCCCCACTAAACCCAAACCCATTCCCCCCACTTAACTAAAACAACTCCACTAAACTGAAGCACTCCCCCACTAAACCTAAAGTCATCCCTTGTTAAACCAAAGCGCAACTCCACTAAATCTAAACACACCACCTCTGTAAACCTAAACACAAGCTTTGATGTAGAATTATTAATCACAGGATTTTAATCATTTATTTCTACGGTATAGAGTACGTGAAATAAGGTATCATAAACCCTTTAAAGTTTATTTACCACATAAGTTACAAAGGGATGGAGGAAGGGGAAGGGGGAAGGTGGAGGGGGTACTGGTATGAAACATACCTTATTACCTAAGTTGGGCCAATTGATGGCCACGTGCCAAATTTTGTCCAGGTCAGTTAAGTGGTTGCCACATAAGTTACATAAGGAACTGGAATGGAGATGAGAATGGGGTAGGGGAAGGGGAAGGGGATGCGGGTTTGAAACCTGGCATATTATCTAAGTCGGGTCAAATGATAGCCACTTACAAATTTTGTCTAGATAAGTCAAACGGTTTATATTTCTATAGTGTGCAATCATAACCACAAACATACAAAGAAACATTCACTTATATATATATATATATATATATATATATATATATATATATATATATATATATATATATATATACGTATATATTGTCACTAAACATCAAAATACTTAATGACCTCCATGGAATATTTCATAGAATATCGAGTTTTATGAGTGCGCCAGTTCATTTCAGTGACTTTTGTGACATTTGTTCGTTTTATGTTATCAAAGCTCTCAGTTTTAATTGACATCTCCTAAACAAGAAAAGGCTTCCCCAATGAAGAATTTCGTGGAATTTTCAGCTTTAATATATGTCTTACAGGTATGAATTGATGCGTTAGTGAATTACATGTTGTATCAGCTTCCCTGGCTTGGAGACAGGGCGCACCTAGAGACAGCTTTCCTTGGACGAAAGAATTTCATGTGTGTGCATTATTGATGACTGTTCAGGCTGTTGTCACGGGCAATCTTGGGACGTGGTAGATATGTACATTTGTTAGTACGTGCATAACAGGTCCGGTCGTTCGAGGGACTTAAGAGAAAAACACATTCCTTTGAGACAAGAAGAAAGACGGTCGAGAGGACACCAGGTGCTGAGGAAAAACCCGTCTCAAAAAGGTATGGCACATATTTAAATGACTTAGACATAGTTGCCTTTGAAAAGAGAGAACGTGTTGGAAGTGTATAACATTATTTAACATTAATATAGCAAGGGAATAAATAATGAATATATTCTCTTGTTGCAGGATTGGGTCTCCCATATCACGGTTCTAGAAACGGGGTTCTCTAAACCTGACTATTAAAATGTAGCAGTTGACAATTTGATACTTGGAGTGATTACTTAGACTAATCCAGGAGAGTGGAATGATAATTTACAGTTCTTTGTTGGGCAGACTTGGGTTTTTTAAAACATGACTTATTAATCATTTTGTTCTATTTTATGTTCATCGGCTTTGGGTGATAAATAGCATATTTTTGTATTTATATGAGCTTATTAGCCTAGTTGACAATATTTGCAGAGAAAGGGCGCCTGCTACCAACAGGTAAGAGTTCTCATTTGTGTAGTTTTGTTAGGGGGAGTGGTTATATATGTCTTATATCACAGGTTTTGAATTGACACAAATGCACGATTTTTCTATTCTGTTTTCATGTTTATTTATAAATATTAATAGGAAAAATCACTACAAGATATAATCTAAATTACACCTTATTAAAGTCTCGTGAATAGATGATTTTTTTTGTTTACTCTCATTCATTCATTCCTTATTTTCAGTGACCTCGCTTGGTATGTTTATTTCTTATATTACAAAACTCCCGTGAAAGTATCTATGGATCCATTTATTTTTTTTTTTCGCTCATTATCAACCTAATATTTCTGATTGAAAAGCGTATTTCAGTTTCATTGCAGTCATTAATAAAGGAAATGTTAATGACTGAACATTTATGAACTCTCTCTCTCTCTCTCTCTCTCTCTCTCTCTCTCTCTCTCTCTCTCTCTCTCTCTCTCTCTCTCTGACAGACGCAATTGTTTTAACAAAAAACTTTCATTACAGTGATAAATCTCTCTCTCTCTCTCTCACACACACACACAAACACACACACACACCCACACACGCGCGCGCAAATAATTATGGAACCATTCGAAAACTCTGAAGAAAAAAAAACACATAAGACATCTCTCATATCAAATTAAAATCAAAAGATTGCTCTCAACTTTCCCTCTTTATTTATTGTTCTCCCTTTCTTTTCCCCACTCCAGATTTATCATTCCTCTCTCTCTCTCTCTCTCTCTCTCTCTCTCTCTCTCTCTCTCTCTTATTCCGCCTATTCTTTCCACAGTCGATGTCACTAACTCCATAAAATGGGATGCATAACCTTGATGCTTGCTGAGACCAAACGTCCATTGAAGGTAATATCCCGAAACTTTCTGTCATAAATTTTGAGTTTCTGTTTACTTGATACGGGAGTAAACTATATGATTTATATGCGGTTCCCATTGGGCGATTGGCCGGACGTTGTATAAACTGCCTGCAAATACGAGTCTATGATTTCCAGACCCGGGAAATATTTTTATTCTTAATACTTACAACCATGAATAACGCATACGTAGTACGTTTACTGCTCGCATTTATCACGCTTAAATGTGTCTATGTTTACAGTTACCTCTTAATCTCTCCGTCGGTCTACTTGTCAAGTTGGCAAGCAATGTGTATCTTATTGCACCCGGGTACACACGTACACTCCGCCCTGAAAAGGACCCACGATGTCATAATTCCTTATATTCAAAACAAGTTCACAAGGCATTGCATGCTGGAGATGCTAGGAGTACAATAACTGTTCTGGTTAAGGGAAAAAGAAGGAGATTACTTGAAGTATACTTGCAGGACAGAGGGAGGGAAGGAAAAGATTTGTAGAGGGTATACGAGAGGGAAAAAGTAAAGAAGTGAAGGAGAGAGAGAGAGAGAGAGAGAGAGAGAGAGAGAGAGAGAGAGAGAGAGAGGGGGGGGGGGGAGGAGGAGGAGGAGGAGGAGGAGGAGAAGAAGAAGAAGAAGAAGAAGAATAAGAAGAAGAAGAAGAATCATAACATAACACTTTCAGGGTGAGTGTGAAGAAGACGAATGTGAATGAGATCTTTAAGGGAGAGAGCAAAGTTGTCCCGGAGGGAAGTCAATTCGAAGAAAAAGTTTAATGATCAAATGAGCTTCAGAATAAAAGGTGCGACTAGGGAGGAGATGTTCTCTAAAGACAATACGGTCTTGTTCCGATGGTTCTTTTGAAGGGTTGGAGAGCTTTTGAGAACAGATCTTTGAAGAGATACACAAATGAAATATGTAAGGGTCAGGAGGGTGAATGTCAATCCAGGAATAGTTTTGCTCTCTCTTGAAAACGTAAAGAAGAGGTTAGATCAAAATGGTATTGGACTGTATTAAAATGAAAAGTCACCTTATGTCTATAGAATTACAAATGAGAAACAGCAAAATGGCGGTGACGAAACAATGAGACTGACAGGGGTGTGTGAGGTACGTGTAGGTTAGTTATATGCTACAAAATAATGTAAAAAAGAAAGGACTTTCACTCTTGCAACGTGAGCTTAGACAGAATGGGAAACTAGAATTACAGGCACAGGCCATTCGTTCACATAAATAGAAATGTGCAAGGAATTGTTTTAATGCGATGGTAAGACTGGAAAAGGGCTTAATAGGGACAGAATAGGTCCACAGAAATCTTTTAGCACAACAGACAATGCTATATTCGTCATAGTATTGACTTGCGCCAGAATACTAGGTCAAAGGAACACTAATTTGAGTAAAAAGTGAGTACCATGAAGATATTGCCTCTATATATACTTAGTAGTAATTTTCTGGCTAGGGGAAATTAAGTAAATTTAAATATAGGAAATCATTACAGAGGCAATAGGGTAATATTTTTTGTGGCCTTGAGACAGATAGCGTCGTATATTGAATGTTAATCAGACGATGTTCACAGGTAAGGGTGTTAATTAGAAAGTTTATCAAAACTAAAGCCTGGGGTAGACAATTTTATTTCGCATGCTTAAGCGATCTAGTGTCACCTAGAGAAAAATCAAATACAATCACGTAAGATTTTTCTGTCACCCCTGGTTATTTCCATCATATGAGATTCTGGAATTAAAGGAAAACTACTTCCACTCCCATTTCTCGGTAAATCGTTTTAATTAAAAAAGTAGATTTTTTCGTCCTGTTCTCAATAATTAGTGACAAAATGGGAACTGCCATAAGTTCAGAAACATCTCAAAATCGGGCATTTGATCATGGAACAAGAAATGTTAATTACTTATCAAGTTATACGGCAAATATTGTTTTTAGATTTAATAAAATTGCTTTTCAAAGCATATTAACTTCACTTCTGACGTTCATTGTCATTACTTAGTAAAAACTTTAATCTCTTTACGTACATGGTAGAATTTTCAAGGTTGGCGTCTGTCTGGTAAAGAAATTAATATGTGCTGGTCTTCATCATGATTTCACTTTTGATAGTCCTTATCTAGGTTAGTAATCAATAGACACTCAGCTTATCATAAAGATGAACAACTCAGAATGGAGCAATATTTTTACCTTTACAATATTATAGGAGTTATAGATAAAACAACGCCAAAGTAAAGAGAGTAAAATGCAACTGACAGCCACATATCAACCTCATTTCACTTATTTTGGCGAT
>NC_087202.1:17351070-17353570 GCF_015104395.2 Macrobrachium nipponense
TGCCAAGACTGGAGATAGAAAAATAGAGACTAAGAAGAGAGGTACAGTGTGTCCAGCAGAGGTTTTGATTGTTCAACAAAGGGATGAGTCGTTTGATCATTAATGATTCTAAAAATTGTCAAATCGTGGCTGTTGGAAGATCGCCCTACAACTTTGAAGCCCTTATTTTCAATAGAGGTTATACATGTTTCAGAATGATTTCTAATATTAGAAAACTCTGGGTTTGCAATTTTGCTGACTTTCCTATAGCTTACTCCACGAAGTGAATCTATACGTACCTTCAGAAGCCTCCTGGTGGATCCAATATAAGTTCCTAAATTACATTTAGGACAAGTATAGCTATACACACACACAGACGACATACAAGGGCACAAACAATCCTTAAACTTGAATAATGTCTCATGATTAATGGGTATCAAATGAACCTTCATAGCTCCAAACTTATTTTGGATATGTTGTGAAAATGTTTTTCTAAAAGTATCATCCAATAAAAATGGGAAGTTGGCATAAAAATTCAGTTTAGGAACATTAAAATCTATAGTTTTGAGGGAGAAATACTTGTCTAGAAGCAAGCAAAGCGTCTTGAAGACCAGTTCTTCATTGGATGATACTTTTAGAAAAACATTTTCACAACATATCCAAAATAAGTTTGGAGCTATTAAGGTGCATTTGATACTCATTAATCATGTTACCATTGGGTGATTATTCAAGTTTAAAGATAGTTTGTGCCCTTATATGTCCTTCGGTTGTGTGTATAGCTATACTTGTCCTAAATGTAATTCAGGAACTTATATTGGGTCCACCAGGAGGCTTCTGAAGGCATGCATAGATTCACATCGTGGAGTAAGCCATAGGACAGGTAGCAAAATTACAAACCCAGAGTTTTCTAATATTAGAAATCACTCTAAAACATGTATAACCTCAACTGAAAATAAGGACTTTAAAGTTGTAGGTCGAACTTCTAACAGCCACGATTTGACAATATTAGAATCGTTAATGATCAAACGACTCATCCCTTGTTGAACAATCAAACCTCTGCTGGCACACTGTAACTCTATTAGTCTCTATTTTTTATCTCCAGTCTTGATATTGCCGCTGAATAGGTTGGTCCAGCTTTGCTTAACTCTTGAATATTTTTTTATTTTCCTGTATTTTTTACTTCTTTTAATTATGTTTTGCACCATTTATTTGGTGTTTTGTGTTTTTTAAAGTTGTTCTTTTAGTTGTCCCTTTTAATATTTTAAGTTAGTAATCATTGTACAACTTTAATTTTTAAATTTTAAATTCTTAGCTATATTATAATTTGTTATCTATTTTGTACAGCCCTCGAAAATGTAATGAAGACATTACGAAACGTCGGGAGTAAATTGACCCCTTTTAGCAAGTCTTTGTGTCTCCTCCTTATTGAGATATATATATATATATATATATATATATATATATATATATATATATATATATATATATATATATATATATATATATATTATATATATATATATATATATATATATATATATATATATTTATATATATCACATACACACAAAGACACACACACACGCACATATATATATATATATATATATATATATATATATATATATATATATATATATATATATATATATATATATATGCGTGCGTGAGTGTAATGTATGTGTGTGCGTGTATAGTATGTATACATAAAGATATGTGACTATTAGGCTCCAATAACTCTACGGTCTACTGATTAACACGAGATTATGCAAATTTGGGGAAATAAAAGAAAAAAAATTATTTTAGCAAAAACTTTCCCATAAGATATGCGTTTTACGGCTTCGTTTGTCGGTAAGGTGAATCTAAAAGTACCCTGTTAATATCCCTCTCTCGGACGAGTGAGATATACATGATGTCGGTGTAGTCAGGGATATGGGGAGGGATGCAGCGAGGTCATTATAGCAATCTGCTTATGAGTGAGGCACTTGTCACAATCAAGCACAAGTTTCAGCAGTCTCACTTTTCCAAAGGCAAAGATAAGTGTGTGTAATTTATAAGATTCTTGAGTAATTCTAAAAACGAGGCACTGAAGACAATACCTTACCGTTTCAGCAATGTCGAATATGCGGATATAATGTTTATTTACGGTTATTGTACTGGGAGTGCGCATGCAGCTGTGCAAGTATCCAAACAAGATCTCGCGTAAGAACATTCTAGAATAACTGCAAAAGCGGAACGGAAAAGGGAACATTGAAAGGTAAGCGAGATTCTTGACACAGTACATTACAGCCACGACATTAGTACGAGAAGAATTTCATTGCACTTCGGAGTGTTGTACATGAAAGCAAGGAGAGCACTAAGAAGTGGAGGACTTAGTACCTACCATCACCACAGAGTTCAACATCTTCAGGAAGAAGGTTCTGACAGGCAGCTTGAGTTCTATAGTTGGCTGCAAGAGAATTCACAGCTATCAAATTTTACCTTATTTACAGATGAAGCTACAGTTACCCGGTGGGCAAAT
>NC_087202.1:17356070-17361070 GCF_015104395.2 Macrobrachium nipponense
ACTATGGAAATGGAAAAGAAAATCAACGTATGAATAATATGCTAATTTATCAAAATTATTAAGTTAAACAACTAAGACTGATAGAAACAATTTGCAAAACTTAATTAAGTAAATTATGCATGTATAACGGCTAATTACAAAAAGCTAATACACAAAGTCAATATAATTAAGGCTCATATAAAGACATACGTTATATACAATGTAGGCTTACAAATGGGAAAATATTAATCCGCTATTCTAAAACAATTATATTAGGCGTTTACTTACAATTGTGTTCCTATAACAAACGGTCCAAATATTCCTCAGTAAATACCAACTTTCGTTACATTCGTTATACCACGTTCTATATGAAATCTCTTTTTAAAACTGATAACTTTCCTCATTTGTTTACAGGAAGACACTATCGAATACAAAAAGTACACGTGACCGATAACTATGCATAAATTAGCTAAAACAACCCAACACCAAGTAAACAATTATTATGGCCGAGCGTAGACTCGAACCAGCAAACTACCACACAGCAAACCTTAACATTAACCATCGCGATAGCAAGACACACGAACATTATTTACAGTTAATCGTTGGGCATCAACACTATATATCTATATATATATGTGTATATATATATATATATATATTTATATATATATATATATATATAAACGTAAACATAAACAAAGATGCATACACATACACACACACACACATATATATATATATATATATATATATATATATATATATATATATATATAATATATATATATATATATATATATATATATATACTATATATATATATATATATATATATATATATATCGGTAATCAGCAGGGTCCATCAAACACATAAAAAAAGTCCCATGGAATTTATTACAAAAACGTTTCGCACATAACTCAGTGCATCTTCAGTCTGTAAATTAAAAAACATATTCATAAAAATATTATAAATAACATTAAAAAGTAAATAAAATATCAAAAAATTGAAAAAACTTAAGAATTAACTTTACTTAAAAAACCATCACAAGAATGTGTCAAAAGTAAAAGAGAGACCCAGGTGCCTAACAACCTGTTAGAGAGGGAGAAGGAAGAACGAATTGACCAAGACTGCAGACATACCCAAGACTTCAGTTATGCTAGATATAGAGGAGCAGCAGATACGTTGGAGTTTAAAGACGGAACCAGCCATTTAATGTATAAAGACTCAAGGGTGGTGAGGTAGTTACTGTGGCTTGTACCACCAATAATAGAAAAATGTTTTCTTATCAACTTGAATCCTGCATATGGACGCATGGTTCCTAATATTAGAGAATTCAGGTTTGCTAATTCTCTGTCCCGTTCTGAAACTATATCCCAGGTGACTGCAATATCTCATCTGCAATAACCTTCGGCAAGAACCAACATAAATACCGGGGGACATCCCGGGCACTTAAATTTTGTAATAATGTTGGATCTCATGAAGGTCGGCAGTTTGTCCTTGTGGTTGAAAAATGTGCAAGTCTTAAGAGGATTGATAGGGATAAGATGCATATTAAGGCAGCCAAACTCTAATTCAATAATTCGTTTCACTTCACTTAAGAACTTATTATCTGAGATAAAAGGGATGGTAGCGAATAGCCTCTTCTTTTCTACGTTGTAAGAGGGAGTTGGCTTAAAAATGTTTTTGAAAGCAGTCTGTTAATAAGCTTATAAACCAAATTTCTGGATACGAGTTCTGTGAAAAAAAAAAAAAACTTACTAAAACTCTATTTCATTGTGAAAAAGTAACCAGCTTGAAGTGTAACGGATAGCCCTGTAAACCATATTGTAAATGGAGTTAAATTTAAAATTCTTAAAACATGTACTATAAAAATTATTGGCAAGTCCCGTGTACGATTTTTTCCTGTATACCGACGTGGTAAATTCACCATTATCTCTACTGACTCTAATGTCCAAGAAAGGCAGAGAGTTGTTACTTTCATTTTCCATAGTAAATTTCATATTTTGATGTTGTGTGTTGATATAATCAAGGAACATCTTACTTTGCCAGGGCTCTTTGAATAACACGAAAGTGTCATCGACATATCTTCTATAGTAAGTGGGCTTACCACACATCTGGGCAGTTCTTAAAAAAGTTTCCTCTAAAGAAGACATAAAAATGTTAGCAAAAACAGGTCCCAAAGGAGAACCCATAGCAACTCCATCGACCTGCGAGAAAAGTTGACCGTTAAAAACAAACATAGAGTCTTGCACAGCAAGCTCAAGAAGCGTCTTGAAGAGTTGTCTGTTAAAACCATTAAAAGTTATATGATCTTCGTAAAAAATTTTTATCTAAAATAATTTTAATAGTTTCATTTAAAGTAACATTTGAAAGAGAGATTCTACATCAAAAACTGGTCATATGTAGATCACCATCCTGTAAAACTATTTGTTCTTGAAACTCATATCCATTTTTTTAGTGTGAATTGGTTATAGCAAAATCGTTAAGTAAAGTAACAAGATACTTAGATATTGAATAAGCTGGACTATTGTACGCTGCCATAATAGGTCTAATGGGAACACCATCCTTGTGTATTTTAGGGAGACCATATAAAAATACTAAATGAAGAGCCTGTTACTATTAGTCTTTGGTAGGTGGCTTCATCTAAAATACCCTCATTTTTTCAATTTTCTTAAGAATCTGTTAATTTTGTCCTCCCTCTTATAAATTTCTAAAAAATTTGGTTCACCGAGAGACTGAAATTTGGAGTTATCTGCAAGGATGAGATTAACCTTATCAATATATTCCTGCTTATTAAGCAGTAACACACCTTTACCCTTATCAGGTCTGCAAATGATCAGATCTTCACGTTTACCAAGATTCTTAAGTATATTCAGATCCTCTTTTTTAAAGAACGGGGTCCCAAGACACTTTCACTTCGTTTTTTTGTATAGGTCTTATGCAGCAAAAAAGATAATTTATGTTGTAAGCAACTTAAGTCGTTAACCAGATTCAAACCCTTGAGTCTTTGAAATAGTATTTCAAATGGAAAGTAAAAATCAGCATACTTAGGTCTGTAGGAAGGCAAACAAAAATCAAGGCCAAACGAAAGCAAAAATTCTTCCTCTTAGAAAGCACATAATTGGAAAAATTAAAGATACAGTAATTTCTATTATTAAAGTTTGTCCTTGTGATTGAAAAATGTGCAAGTCTTAAGAGGATTGATAGGGATAAGATGCATATTAAGGCAGCCAAACTCTAATTCAATAATTCGTTTCACTTCACTTAAGAACTTATTATCTGATAAAAGGGGAGGTAGCGAATAGCATGCCTTTCCTTTCTACACGTTGTAAGAGGGAGTTGGCTTAAAAAATGTTTTTGAAAGCAGTCTGTTAATAATCTTATAAACCAAATTTTCTGGATACGAGTTCTGTGAAAAAAACTTCACTAAAAACTCTATTTCATTGTGAAAAAGTGACCAGCTTGAAGAGTAACGGATAGCCCTGTAAACCAGATTCGGCACTTCTCTCAGATCCTTAGACACCGTTATCCGCCAGTGACCTTATCCACCTCGAGGAAGTTGGAGAAGCTAACCCTTAAGTTGGAGAAAGCCAAGTGTGATTTAGATTTTCTGCAGTACTGTCTATTAAACAGCGTATACCCTAAGTTTGTGAGATTCAAACTCTACAAGACATCGCTTTATCACACCGAATTCTACAAAAGCGCCTTAGACGAACTACTGAAGAAAGGAGATCGATAACGACCACAGCGATTTATTGAAAATACTCGTACCACTGTCTGTCAATTATGTAAACTGTTGTTTCAAGATCTGTCTTTTGTTGATCGCTTTTTGTACCGAAAGCTATTCAATGGTTTGTTAATGACTTTGTTTCTTCTGTACAAACACGACATCAGAAAAAACTAAAGCGCTAGGTGTTGTTATTCCTAACTTTGATAATAGAAATTACTGTATCTTTAATTTTTCCAATTATGTGCTTTCTAAGAGGGAAGAATTTTTGCTTTCGTTTGGCCTTGATTTTTGTTTGCCTTCCTACAGACCTAAGTATGCTGATTTTTACTTTCCATTTGAAATACTATTTCAAAGACTCAAGGGTTTGAATCTGGTTAACGACTTAAGTTGCTTACAACATAAATTATCTTTTTTGCTGCATAAGACCTATACGAAGTTGAAAGTGTCTTGGACCCCGTTCTTTAAAAAAGAGGATCTGAATATACTTAAGAATCTTGGTAAACGTGAAGATCTGATCATTTGCAGACCTGATAAGGGTAAAGGTGTTGTACTGCTTAATAAGCAGGAATATATTGATAAGGTTAATCTCATCCTTGCAGATAACTCCAAATTTCA
Organism: Macrobrachium nipponense; assembly: GCF_015104395.2. Classification (NCBI taxonomy): domain Eukaryota; kingdom Metazoa; phylum Arthropoda; class Malacostraca; order Decapoda; family Palaemonidae; genus Macrobrachium; species Macrobrachium nipponense. The sequence goes on from NC_087202.1 coordinate 17,360,396, forward strand.
GTCTCTCGGTGAACCAAATTTTTTAGAAATTTATAAGAGGGAGGACAAAATTAACAGATTCTTAAGAAAATTGAAAAATGAGGGTATTTTAGATGAAGCCACCTACCAAAGACTATTAGTAACAGGCTCTTCATTTAGTATTTATATGGTCTCCCTAAAATACACAAGGATGGTGTTCCCATTAGACCTATTATGGCAGCGTACAATAGTCCAGCTTATTCAATATCTAAGTATCTTGTTACTTTACTTAACGATTTTGCTTATAACCAATTCACACTAAAAAATGGATATGAGTTTCAAGAACAAATAGTTTTACAGGATGGTGATCTACATATGACCAGTTTTGATGTAGAATCTCTCTTTACAAATGTTCCTTTAAATGAAACTATTAAAATTATTTTAGATAAAATTTTTTACGAAGATCATATAACTTTTAATGGTTTTAACAGACAACTCTTCAAGACGCTTCTTGAGCTTGCTGTGCAAGACTCTATGTTTGTTTTTAACGTCAACTTTTCTCGCAGGTCGATGGAGTTGCTATGGGTGGGTTCTCTTTTGGGACCTGTTTTTGCTAACATTTTTATGTCTTCTTTAGAGGAAACTTTTTTAAGAAACTGCCCAGATGTGTGTAAGCCCACTTACTATAGAAGATATGTCGATGACACTTTCGTGTTA
>NC_087202.1:17363570-17366070 GCF_015104395.2 Macrobrachium nipponense
ATTTGTAACATTGGTCGCTGAAGAATATAAGGACATTTTTGATAGTTATGATAATCCCAATAACATCTCGTGTGAATTAGGTCATTCATCATTCTCAAAAGGAATTTTGAAGTATGAAAAGTTGCTCGAGCAATAAATCTCCTCGTGTCAGTGAGAAAACGTAATAAACGTTTCCAATAATAAACTGAATTCAATAAATTCAGAGGTTCTCTGTAAAACCTAGTATATGTGTGAAGGCCTCGGCAGTAAACTGCTCGTTTTGATTTACATATATAGAATCAGAAAAGTTTTTGTTATTGACCTTCCATGATTAATCAAATTATATATATATATATATATATATATATATATATATATATATATATATATATATTTATATATATATATATATTTATATATGTGTGTGTGGGTGTGTGTGTGTGTGTGTGTGTGTTGTTGTTGTTGCATGTGTGTATGTATGTATATATATGTATATAATATAGATATATATATATATATATATATATATATATATATATATATATATATATATATACTATCATATATATATATATATATATATATATATATATATACATATACATATATATGTAATTTCCCAGCACCACCTTTCAGCTCACAGTTACTATATGCGTGGATTATTTCAAGATCTATGGCCATTGGCCTGCCCAGCTTATAGGTGATTTAGCTAAGAGGCGCCCAACTTTTCCTTATTCTTCTGATTTGTAATGGTATATATTCATACCCTTTTGAAACGGTGCTTATCTCCGTACAGTAAAAAAAAAGAGAGAGAGAGAGAGAGGATAGTTCTATGATTTTAAAGCACATATAAGTAGTTATTTGTTTAGATGGAAGTAAAGAGGTTACAAAGAATGCTACTTTATTTTATGATCTTTTATCTTTTGTTATGTAATTATCCATAGGTAAACAATTGGATATGATAAACAGAATGTTCTGACAGAAGTAAATAGTAGAACGTTATCAGTATATAACTGAACTCAATAGGGTATTTTTTTTTTTTTTAGGGGGACGTTAAATATCCTTATCATTCGATATCATAGCAACCAGTGATGGGCTCTGAGCGCGAGCTTCCGCCAATCACGATTATCTTCATGGATATCGGCTATCGATATTCACTGGCAGTGTTTGAAGAAAATAGACTATAGAGTTTTGGCTATCTCGTTTCACAAGATCATATTCTATTATATTACCTTACGACTCTAAAGCAAACAAGTCTTCATAAAACTCCTCATAACCCCGCCGTCTCCGTTTTCCGCATATACCAGTCGAATAAGGCGGAGGAGACTCCGTCTCCCAGAGCTATTCTCGCCTGCAAGGCAATAACCGTAAAATCTTATTCCCAAGTGCAATGGCCCCATTTGCGTGGTGCGAAAGATACGGCAGTATCATTGCAACGTCTGACGTCGAGTCGGTTCCGAATTCAGTGGATGGAAGCTTCTTATGACGAAGGGGGTTAGGGAGAAGATTAAGGAATGGGAGAGACTTAGGTGGTGGCTGGTTTTAGACGGAGCTGTCCTCAGGCCAGCTTATGTTTTCATCTTAGACGGCGCACAGGTTTGGCAAGGTGTTATACAAGGTATACAATGACCGGTGTGGACCCCTGTTCTCTTTACACCAAGTGAAGTTACAGCTATGAAGGATGATTCTACTTTTAATAGGTTTTGAACATATTCCTGGTTCCGACAAAAATGTGTTTTAAAGAATATAGATGTTTAGTGTAGATTCACTTATGACATATTTCATAAGTATGATAGAAAACGCCAGCACACACACAGATGATACACACACACACACACACACACACATATGTTATATTATATATATATACATACATATATATATATATATATATATCTATATATATATATATATATATATATTATATATATATATATATATATATATATATATATACATATATATATATACATATATATATATATATATATATATAGATATATATATATATATATATATATATATATATATATATATATATATATATATATATATACTATATATATATATACTATATATATATATATATATACATATATATATAATATATATATATATATATATAAGATATATATATATATATACATATATATATATATATTATATATATATATATATATATATATATATATATATAATTATATATATACATATATTTGTTTGTGTGTGCTGGCGTTTTCTTTCATGTTCCTTCATAGCCATGAAAAGTGATAAATCTACTTCAGTTTCATGTAACTCCATCTTATGTATACATGACTACCATAGAAAAAGCCACACCATACAATACATATTGGTGTCTCTCATGGAAAAATTAAGGCATGATGAGCGTAATCCACTTTACATCTTTCTCTTCTCATAATTAATGTACGTACATCTCCAGTGAAGTCGTAGATCCTCTTAGGGAATAATTCTTCTTCTCCAACGCCATTCTTTTCCTTTACATTTTCCATCTTCTTGGCTT
>NC_087202.1:17371070-17373570 GCF_015104395.2 Macrobrachium nipponense
TATATATATATATATATATATATATATATCATTCATACAGCTAAACTCACAGGGATAACGGAACACCGACAAAGCAAAAACCAAAGTTTACGCCATTTCAACGTTGCATCAATCGCGCAACGACGTTTAGATCTTTACTAAATATAAAAAGGGGGGAAATGAACAGGATTTAACAAAAGGTGATTTCCGCCCTCATCAGAGCCAGGAATTACAGCTGGAATTTATACATAACTTCCATAAGCAATTTAAGATGAAATTTTAGAAAGATCATTTCGAGATATATACAATGATAACTGTATGCACGTGTTAGGTATATTAAGTCTACCGACTTGTTTACGAATATAAGAGTGGTTTGCTTATTTATTCAGAAAAAAGGGTTGTTATACATCAATTCCTTAAAAGCAACACCAAAATTTTATTCAGCAGAATCATATATTTCATAAAATAAGAAAAAATTATTTCTTAATCTTCTCTATTTTTTATTTTATTGTACGATTTGTTCCTTTTTTTATCCATTTCAATTTTCTTGTTTAGGTATCTCATCCTACAAAAGACACAAAGTTTTGCAACAAATAAAATGACTTCATTGGGAACATCAGCACCTGCTGATTTCGTTTTACAAGCAAGCATATTTATAGAATGTTTCACCGTCTTAATAATTTCTCCATAAATGGCTTTGAATACATCTCTCTTAAAGCTTAATTGTGAGAAAAAATTTTCAGACGGTATATAGAGTTGACTCTTGTTAATTCTTTTGATCCTGAAACTTGGTCACTTTGAGTGTCAGACGTCTTTTGCCCTAAATGAATTTGGTGCACTGAAAACTTTTTAACAATAGCCATTGTTTTGCTGTATTGTCGTTCTCAATTTCTAGATCCAGTCTATTTTTTTAAACATGTTGCTGGTTTAAACATTTTTTTTACACAATTTCACGTCTGATGTAGGATTTGGCTTTGTTTGATGCATTCATTGATGCCAACTCAGGGGATAAGCCCTCGTTAATGTCAAGGTTTCTATTTACGTTTGTTTTATCGCTGATGAGTGCAACGTTCTTACGGAGAAGCAGCGTTCTAATTATATATTTATGGTTCATAGCACCTGGATGATCATACGGTCCATTTATGTGTCTGCAACAAACCCCCCCCCCCCCAATTTTCTTTTTCTAGTGGGTCCTGATTCAATTTTCGTTTTGATATATATTCTACATTATAATTTCTTATTAATATCTCATATAGACCGAATATTGAGTGACACGATAAAATTGCACCCTTTTGGAAATTATAATTTGTGCTTGATCTTGCACTGCATACTCTCATTTTTGTCATTCCATTGAATACTTTACGTAGAAGAGTTTTCTGGTTGTTTAAGTCTGTTCCATAAGCATCCCTTGATTTTACACCTTTAGTCATGCCTGATGAATTCATGAGATCAAACGAGTCCTTCATCGTAGACATAAACAACGCAGTAACCTAAATATTTAGTACACTTAGCACAGGTGTTTGACATCAGCTGCACAGCATATTTTACCGCTGAAATTCAGTTTTTTGAAAGTTTATACGAATTTCACTAATTTTGCGACCTAGACCATATTCTGTGTGCGTCTTGCTTAACATTTCCCTTATACAAGTATCCGAAATCATCGTCCCATCTTCGAAACAAAAACCACTTCGTATTAAAATGATTGCTTATAAGTGTTATCATATGTTGGGCATCGGCAAATATGGCTTGGATTTTTTATTGAAACTGGCTTTGCTTTCACTGGGTCTATCCCAAAAGCATTCCATAATTTAAGATTGTTCGTCCCTAGATCATGAGCAATTACAATTACTGGGTAGCCTACATGCTCTAGTACTACAATAATTCTTATTATAAGCTCATGAACACATGGTTTGTCAAAATCATAAAAGATGGGTGGTTCATTTACCAGTCAAGCGGCACATCATGATGACCTGAACTTCTCCATAAGGATTATATACTCTATCTGTACATTTACCGTAACTCGACTGCTTTGTGATGTTCATTTCATCGAAAGATATTATGGCTAGCCTCTGACCTACAGTAAAAGTTTCAGCTTCGTTTTTAATTAATGACGAAACTGATGTCAATATACCTGGCTCACAAGGGAAACTTCTAGCACGTTCATTGAGAGTAGTTACTGTGGACAATGGAAATCCTTTGATATCCCTTAAATAATTATAGCACTTGGGGCTGATACTTCTTACTCTAAAAGCAGAAGTTATTTCGGCGTCTGTCCAATGCTTAGATTTCTTTTTGTTCAATAAAGCTTCTAATTCCGTTACACTAAAAAGAGGGTTTAAAATATCTCCTACCAATGTCGACGTATAATGAAGGCCTATAATGGAAAGAGAAGAGAATTGCACTGGTGGCTTGCTATATTCATTTTTCTAACATTAACCGTCCTCTTCTATAGTATCAGCACTAGCTAGTTAGGGTTTCAAAAACCCTTTTCCTTCGAACTCTAACAACATGATTCAGTTAT
>NC_087202.1:17376070-17388570 GCF_015104395.2 Macrobrachium nipponense
TATATATATATATATGTGTGTGTGTGTGTGTGTGTGTGTGTGTGTATGTGTGTGTGTGTGTGTGTGTGTGTGTGTAATGTACCATATAAAATACTTCTTAGGCGTCTCACCTGAACTACTTAAACGTGTTTCTGGTTTCTGGCATTCGTGAGACAAATCCTGTTATAAGCTCTTTCATCCGTAAATTTGAGCAACGTTATAACTGCCGGAACGCAAAGAACTTCCGTTTGAAGTTTAATTAGGTCGCGTGAGAAGACTACATTACCTTGAGAAAAAAGGAAAGGCTGTTTGTACATTGGTATTTTTTACTTATTTTGGCCTGAAAGTGTGTTTTAAATAGTATAATGACACTGAATATCATTTAACATCACATAAAAGGCTGACGTCCCTCCTTATATAATGGTGGCTGCTGACATTGACATATACTGTTTTGTGGAAAATAATTTAACATTAGTGATATTTGTTACACTTTCTCATTCGGGATAGATGGATCCATTCGTTATTTCACTTGAAAGAGAGTATTTGGCTATGAAATTAATTTTGTGTCTATTCTTTGTGTCTTTACGCTATATCGTTAATCTTCAAAGAAAGTAAACCTCAGATATCTCCAACTTGTCTTTTCTCATTGTAAGTCTTTTATTATATATTGGTTTGGTCTTGGTGAATAACTTATCAATTCTCGCTCCCCGATATGTCACGTTGAGTCTCCACTTTCAGTTTATAGAATATAAACAGAACTGAATTGCGTCGTGCCAAAATTGTCGATTGCAAACCGTTTCCTCTTTCTTTTCAGTGGTACGCCATTTTGCAGTCATTTTCCAAACAGTTCCCCACCGAGATTTCTTCGTGTAATAAGCCAGAAAGGATTCTTCTACTCCATTTAACAAACAGTCTGAATAGCAGTGCAAAAAGCGAAGCATATCACGCTAGTTCTGTAAATGCTATTTAAAGATATTTATCGACTTGTGTTTTACCTGTACTTGTTCAGTTGTTATTCACGACAAACACTCTACGTTCCGTGAGGTTTCTAACGGCTGTTCACCAAGAGTCCTTTGTTCAGTGATAAGAATCATAGTATTTGGCAAGGAAAATCGAAAATAACATTATCCCTCTTTTTTTATGTACGGAGTCAAATTGTTCTTTCATTATAGTTTCATGGTTTGATTAAAGAAAAACAGGTTGCATCATTCACAATTGAGCTATTTGGTAATTTTATTCAAGGGACGAGAGAGAGAGAGAGAGAGAGAGAGAGAGAGAGAGAGAGAGAGAGAGAGAGAGAGAGAGAGATCTTGCTCACGCAAAATTAACATAAACAGAAAACTACATACACAGGATAATAGATTCCAGCAACTTAATACCTATTTACATGCAAAGCACAGTTGAAGTCTGGCCACTGTGAGCGTTCCCAAAATTATTCCCAAGATTCTGATTATGCATTTAGAGACCTCTTGGCTATATTTCAGACCGTAGATAACTATTGTCATAACTATTATTTTTCAAACATGAATTATAAGATCTGCGTTGTGTTTTCATTTTTACTAGTTAAGTATCTGTAGGTCTCTTTGAGGTATTTTCTGTAATGATGAACACTTTGGTTATACTTGCGAGTTATAATGTGAAGAGATTACTCTGCGTGGAGGGACCTTTGGAAGTTTCTCGTGAAACTGAACCTAACAGCAATTCTCAAAAAGTAACTCATTGAGGCATTTTTGCAAGGCAGAATCTCGAGGCATATCTAGCAAAAATAAAACCTTCCTGTATTTTGACCACTTTCCTCGAAATAGAACCTTTCTACATTTTCAGGGTGAGAGAAAATTTTGGCGTTCCTCAAGGGATAGCTATTGACATAATTCACACGATAGTAAACCCAATGTCATTTCACAAGGGAAAACCTTGAACCCATACTCTCTAGCAAAATAGAACCTTGTGGCCTTTTTCCCAAAACGGAAATGGATCTAGTCTTTCTGAATTGCAAATGTTGGCTCAACGGAAAGGCTATATACCACCCTCCCCATCCCCCTCCCCAGAAGATCGGTTTTTCTACCGTAGGCTCACGGTTAAGGGAGAAACTCGGATGTCCCCAAGATGCGCGAGTGGAGGGAGATTGCAGAATAAATGTCTTCGAAACTGCCCTTGATACAGACATCGTTGTGCAATGAATCGATTCTAGATGCGGGCAAGATGCCAAGTGAAGGCTGAGGAGATGAGCCACAAATTCTGTATGTTCGAGGGGTGAACTTCCTTGAACACGCACTGGAGATTTGAGAGATCTATGAAACCTATAGATTTGGACAAGTGTTATGCGTCGTTGTTATTTATCATCGATATTACTACAACTCGAATTCTTCACACTTTTTGGATATGCTACAAAGCCTCAATTTCAAATGTAAGAAGATCAAGTAATTCTGATGTTTGGTAACCGGATTGGAAGCCGCACCCATAGCGCCAGAACAATGATCCGAGGCTTTGTAGTGATAAGTCTATAGAGAAATGTGAAGAATTCGAAAAGATAAAATGGCGTTGCGGTTATTATGGTTATTAAAATTACATATGTATCTGGTAAAACGTGACTAGTAGATTCTCTAAATATATTCCTTGAAATTCAATATTGATTCCTGTATTTTATATTCTGAAAGGAGTAATAAGAAATTATTCTTTAAATAATGGTTTCCCATCTCCAATGAAAACAAGGTTGTTTATTATACCTGCCATGCCAAAAATGCAAGTTACCTGTAATTAATGTAGGACTCCACCTAACCTTGAAATGGGTTATCATCATATTTCGTATCACTTCAGGGACATCTTTAGCATCCAGATATGCTTTACCATAGTTTACTATCCGTTTCAGGGGCCGCGAGTCATCGTTTTTCTCAGATTTCTTTGAAACTTATTATTTGATCGAAATGACGCCGACACAGCGTACGAGACACCTCACGCTCATTTTTGGTAATAAAGCGCATTGCCAGATAGTGTTAGTTAAGGCGTTTACTCTTGACTTTTAAAGGCAAAGTCGCATGAGTCAGCAGAAAAGAATACATAATTTCGAACGCCTGTTATCCCCTATCCCTTCCGTCTCCCTCCCTCCCTCTTTCCCACACTTTCTTTATCACTGTTTTTCTCATCTCTCAACCCTATACCCCTCTGTAATTTACAAAATGCAATAAAATACCATTTTCCAAGATATTTTTCAATACCAGCCGAAGATTGGAGAGGTCATGATGAAATGGATAACAAGGTTTGACGTAATGACCATAATAGTGGTTAATCTTTCTCACCGTTTTCTGTTAATAGCAAAGCCAAGTGAGAGAAGGTCTACCTAATAGGGTGGAGCCATCTCTCACCTGGGGTAACTACATAGTCAATGACGTATCTTAGAGATACCTGCTCAAGGTGGTTTTCTTTATATTTATACATATGTGTGTGTACACACACACATTTGTTATATAAATATAAATCAGCATATATATATATATATATATATATATATATATATATATATATATATATATATATATATATATATATATATATGTATATATGTGTATGTATGTGTGTATATATATATATATATATATACATATATGTGTGTGTGTGTGGTGTGTGTATAAATATACATACATATATTACATATATATATATATATATATATATATATATATATATATATATATATATATATATATATATATTATATGTGTGTGTGTGTGTGTGTGTGTGTGTGCGTGTGTGTGTGTGTGTGTGTAAGTAAACTATATATACAGAGAGAGAGAGAGAGAGAGAGAGTTAAGAATACATGTTTTCATATCAAAACAGCTCCTCTACAACTTCCTGCAACGTCATCCCATTAGAGAACACGAATCAAATGTTGTGTATCATTTCCCGTAGCACTCCAAAAAAAAAAAAAGATAAATTCATAGATACCCAAAATAACAATTCTCATTCCACGGTAACTCGCAACTAAAAATATATTCCTAGCGTGAGAGAGTGAACACGGCCAGGCATTCATCACAAGAATAAATAGGGCTTGCGTCGCTCCTGGAATGTATAAAGCACTCGAGGGCCAATGAATAACAATAGTTTTATTACGGCATCATTGCAGGACCCGAAAACTTGCTGCCGATGCTCAGACACCCTACCTAGGATCCAACTGGAACGCTCCCATGAATTTCCTTTGGTCCCTCATGACTGGAATCGCAAAGATTTAGCGGAACAATGCAAAGGACTGACGTACATTTTTATAGGACCTAAACAGTAAATGTTCTTGTCTTTTGCATCATTTAAAGAAAATATTAATAGGATGTTTTTTTAGTGAGCTAGATGTACACTAAGATAAATATTTGTTGTCTTTGTTAGAAATCTCAATTACGAGGGCACAAGTAATGGTCTTTAAGGTCCACAAGAATATACTAATAGTAGCGGTAGTATAGTATATTATTGTCGACCTGAAAGAACATTCGATGTCTTGTTTGCTCAGTGTTCATATATGCTGCAGTTCATCGTAACAATATATAATAATATATATATATATATATATATATATATATATATATATTATATATATATATACATATATTTCAGTTATTGTAGTCATTTTTTTCAACATATTTTATGAACAAATCCTATATTTTCCCTTCATTCCTCTATTAATTCAGAGAGCTTTTAATATACTGTTTGCCCATCTAAGATCTAATACTTCCATCTAAACTACATCATAAAATTATACTTTAGTTTTGCTATTATTGTGACACAGAAACTCCTTTTTCTGCCTTTTGACCAGAGGTCTTCTGAGCTCATAAAAGGTTTCCATGTCATGAAAGGCCGTTCCTTTATCAGGGAGCTTAGGAAGAAATGCATTCCTAATGCAGGACCATTATAAGAGGATGATGTTTTGCCATGAGATGACCTCGTTGATGAAATAGGTCTTTGGTGAGATTATGGACATTTCACCACCACTTCATGCGTTACTGCTGAAAGCAGCTAATGACTTGGATCTTTCTCCAAACATTGAACTGCAGTCCTGTCGGGCAACGAGATAAAAGGGCGAAGAGACATTACTGTTTTTTAAGGGCGTTTATTTTTCTATAAAATCTGAAAGCAAAATATTCTTAAAGTTTTTTTTTTATGCCTCTGGTGAGGTGGAGCTTTTCCTAAACACTAACTTTTCTTGATTACGAGATCAAGTAGAGGTTCCATAAAAATAATTTTTAACCCGAGAACTGCTACAAGCCTCTTTAGTGGCTGTATGAGGAACTGCTATAAGCCTCTTTAGAGCGCCATTTTCTATCTCTTCTCACAAATTCCCTCATAACATTGCTTAACTTGCAGTATTTTTTCATGATAAAACTATTTCTCTAGCAAGAGTTTTAATGTTTAGAACTTTATTTTACTCATGTATATTTATGTATAAGAAAGAAATTCCCCATAGACCAATTTAACTTACGCAAAGGAAAATAGTCTATATTTTTTGCATATTTTTACGATAGGTGGTGGTGGTGGTTGAGGTTTTGGTTTAGTATGTATTACACAAATGTTTACAATAAAATTAAAACAAAAATAAAAATAAAATAAAAACCGATTGTATTTACTCTGACTGATCTCAAATAACCCTTAGGTCATAAGTCTATGTAAAATTATGCAAATAATGCCAGGTTTATTTATAAAACACTTCAGTAATCAGAACAACGTTTATTTTTACATAATTGCAATAATTGCTTATTCATATGATTTAAATATATTATTTGTTACAACTATTATATGATATGTTTGCAAAGGACTAGGAGATTACATCACTTTTACTTACTTTGTTTCTTCACATATGATAGGTTTTTATTACCGAAGAAGTAAGTGATGAAGATAGAATATTCTCTCTAAATATGACATATCATTTTACCCTACTTTACAATAATAGCAATGGTAATAATAGTCACTATATGAATAGATAAAAAAAATACTTGCGAAGCCAATAAACTATTTGTAAACAGTAAATGCTGTTATAACAACTAGAAAGACCATTCATTTTTCGAGAAGAGAAAATATTCTATATCATATGATATGAAAAAATAGAGTAATTTGCATTATCATTACAGTCTCTGATATACAGTATAATACGTTGTAATGGTTACTTGTCAAAAATAGGCTAAAACATCATAACATAACAAGGAGTGTAGTAAGCAAAAATACGTTACCTCTACCGTACCCAAAAACAAGCCCGGTATACCCAACGACCTCCCCACCCGAGTGACTACTGACAGACCCGCTACCCATGGTACTACGGCATCACCTATTCATTAGGCAAAATGCCAGGTCGCGCAATAAAATTAACTTTGATGGTTTATAAGAAAATAACAAAGAAAAGGAAGGAAAACATATTTTGTTGACATATGCACTAAGTAATTACAAAGGCGTTAGTAGAGTTATGTATTAGATTTGAAGAGTAGCATTTTTGTCATGATAGCCGCAATACTGGACAGTTGAAAAATTACATTGACGCATTTCTCGGGTTAAGGCTAAATGAACGGAAGCTTACATTGAATATTTTCTCAAAATGGTCACCGTAAAGATCCCAGATTAATTTAATAGCTGACTAACTTTGAGCTTCAGAAATTCATAATTTGTTTTTCCTGACGTGGATACAGCACGCAATATAAAAGATTAGTTAATGCGATTCAGTGAATTTATAATTTTCATACTTACTATTATCTCTTTTACACCGTGAATATTTCATTAGTCTTCCCTCTCAATACTTAATGGAAAATATTGTTTAATGATTGCGGATATAGACAGACAATCAGCGATAAAATGATTTTGACTTATTAGATTCAATAGCTTTAAAGGTAAACGATTTTTCACTCTTATTCAGGTGTCTACATGTAGATTACCACGAAACAAATATATTCGACAAATGTGACCACCACTGTGTGTGGAGTCAACAAGAAAAAAACAGAAATATGAAGGTATTTGAAAGCGTATTTCCATGCTCTACACACACACATGAAAAAAAAAATAATTAAGAAATCAGACCACGACTGCAGTTGCATATTCATGGCTATTTTCCTCTGTATTTGAGCTCGACGAAAAATATTTCTTGTTGCTTATTTTGCTTAATAAAGAAGACTACCACACTTGCCTTGCTTGCAATCACTTCCGGTTGCGGAATGCCTTGCGTGTGATAGAACTCGGATTCTGAATTGCAAATGACTGTTCAGCGAGAAGGCAATATTCCCTACTGAAGATTGGTTATTCCACCGTTTTTTTTTTTTTCTTTTTTTTTTTGTCAGGGTAAACCCTGATTCCCCCATGTAAAAGTTTGTGGAAACAGGGTAGCGGGTGATTTCTTTTTTCATTTATTTATTTTTGTTACTTTATTATAGATGTCATGGCTTATTGAAATTAAGGATAATAAAAATATTGTGTAAATGATATGGTTTAATATTTGATGAAGAAAACGTGGTTAATGCAATTATTCTGTAAATGAGGTGGTTTGATATTTGATGAAGGAAAGGAGGTCATTGGAATGGTTTGATATTTGATGAAGGAATCGAGGCTAAGAAAGTATTTCGTAAATCGTAAAAGGGAGGTTAATGAAAGTATTTCGTAAATCAAATAGTTTAATATTTGATGATGGAAGGGAGGTTAATGAAAATATTTTGTAAGTGAAGTCGTTGAATATTTGATGAAGGAAGGGAGGTTAATGAAAAGTTTTTGTAAATGAAATGGTTTAGTTTTGATTAAGAATGGGATGTTTTGGAAATATTTTATAAATGAACTTGTTTGATATGTTATTAAGGAAGGGAGGTTGGTGAAAATATTTTGTTGGTGAATAAGTTCATCATTACGTTCAATAGAAAAAACGCCAGTTATGGAAAATACAGATCGTAAATATTGGTCAGCATTAAGAATTATTATGATTGATAATGAAATAGTTATTGAAATAACCGTTATTCATATTTTGTTGGAGATCCGTCACTTTATATATTAAAATCTTAATTAAATTTATATAGGTTAAGAAACGTAAATATTTTGTGTACGTTTATTATTCTAATCATTACTCTTTTGGATTATGAGACCAATGTCTTTGGTTATGAGAGTATAAAATATACTGTCAGTATTTATTATTATTATTATTATTATTATATTATTATTATTATTATTATTATTATTATTATTATTATTATTATTATTATTATTATTATTATTATTATCCATCACAGTCATCCTATCCTGTTCGACTGGGTGGTTTCCGGGTTACGTCCTACCTCCTTAGGAGTCCATCACTTTTCCCATTGTGTGCGCTGTTTCTAGTAGCACACTCTTCTGCATGAGTCCTGGAACTACATCAGCATCTAATTTTTCCAGGTTCCTTTTCTGGGATCTTTGGATCGTGCCTAGTGTTCCTATGATTATGGGTACAATTTCCACTGGTATATCTATCCCTTATCCTTACTATTTTCAGGTCTCGATTTTTTGCTCATTCTTTTCCATCTACTCTGTGGTGTCCCACGGTATTGCGACATCAATGAGTGATACTTTCTTCTTGATTTTGTCAATCTGGTCTATTGGCATGTATCACCCTATCTGTTCTGATACCATAGTCCTAGAGGATCTTTGCCGCAGGTTGGTAAGCTAGCTGGCGTTTCTTGTAGAGGCCGCAGCAGATGACTTTTGCTACTGAATCCTGCCTCTCTTCGTGTTGGTTCGGTTCGAGCCCCGTTCATTCGCTTGGTATGTGGTTTATGGTCTCGTTTTTTCGTATAGCACTTCCTGCATATGGGTGAGATGCTATTTTTATCTATCGTTCTTTCGACATATCTGGCTGGATCTTAGGTCTCAATCTTGTGCCGCGTTCCTTCTATTTCCTTTTTGAGTTCTTCCCTCTATAACCATTATTATTATTATTATTATTATTATTATTATTATTATTATTATTATTATTATTATTATTATTATTGTAATTATACAAACTCTGTATCTCATTCAGCAAGTCCATAAAACCGCCCAATAACGTTATAGTGCAGACCTGTTGTTTTACTGGTTAGCGTTTCAAATGAACATGAAGTTTGTGATATCACAGTTATAATAAATGAGCAGCGTAATTAGCATTCGTACTGCAGGAAATGCATAGCATCACGTGCCCAATGAATCACGTGGTATATATTTTTTATATTTTCCGAGCGAATAATGTTTCGTGAAATACAAAACAATCGTGGTGGTATTGTCTCTTTAACATGACACTCAAAAACAATAACCGAATTGAAACTCTCTCTTTTGATCAAGGATACTCAAAGAGTGGCGACTTTTACTCCCTTTTACTTGTGAGTGTTTATGTTTACGTAGCTTTACTGATATTCAAGCAGTTATTTTTAAGTGAATTCTTCTGTAAAGCTGAAGTGTAATAGGGTAAAGAAAATACTTTAGTTTTTCTTTAATGATGTCAAGAATTTCACGTTTTCTTCAATTCTGTAAAGAATGTTACATATTTTGTGTTAGAAGAGATTAAAAAATATGTAAAGAAAATATAAAGTTGTACAGATTTAGCTCAAGTGTTTTGCTCATGTAATGGCTGGCACACTTAGAAATTCTTTCATTAGTCAAAGAATCATTCGGAGACCAGAATAGTCGACCATTATCACAAAAGCTGATAAACATAGACAAGGAATGAAGTCTGAATAACATAACTTTTCTCATAGCAAGCATGCAGCTCCTCCTCACGTTACCGAAAGAATGCAGCATCAAATCGGAGTTATGTGCTGAGGAAAAGTATATATTGTTTAGAAATATTTTCCGTAAATTGGGTGAGGAAAAATGATTGCATACTAGGCGTAGTTTCTTCAGACTCATTCAAAAAGGTATTCAAATAAAATGAATTGACTGCTAACATTTTTCATTTTTAGAATCTGTAAAATACGGGAGAAAAATAAAGTTATAATGACGCAAACAATGGAAAACTAGTGCTATGAAATGTAATTTTGACCTCCCAGTTAATTTCACCATATATTAGAAGGTATAAGAACGAAAAACAATAAACTTAGAAAAAACTGAAAAGGTTAGTTATCCCTTTGAAAAGCATTTATTGCCACAGGCTGTAAATGATAATAAAGATATGATTAAATTAGGAGGAGCCAAAGTTTGTACAGTATGAAGTAAAAGAAAGGCTTTACTTAATACGGTTATAAATAGTAAGTGAGTTTAGCAAACGGCATGAAAAATAGATTGAAAGATTTGTGTCCTTAAATTAAAAAAACACATATTTAAAACCTACGGTCTTTTATTTCGGGACAGATACTTAAATGTTAGAAAAAAGAAGAAAATTATGATTATGATTGGGCAAAAAATTTACTTGTACCAAATATTTTACTACGGATTTAAAACTTGAATGGTGAACTCGAAAACAGAATCATATAATGAAGAAAATACAAAGAAACAAAAAACAGGAGCACGACGTTGTAAGTACTAATGTCCTTCTCACGAGAGAGAGAGAGAGAGAGAGAGAGAGAGAGAGAGAGAGAGAGAGAGCATGTATCCAATGTCATTAGTCGGGTTGAAATCTTAACATAGCTAAACTTACATTTGTACATTATATACAAAAATTCATAGAAATTTGGCTTTTTTTAAGGCTGTTGTTTTCATCATGAAGTTCAACTTCATGAATCGTGGCACAGTGATATTATCCTTCAAGTCTTCGTACTAAAATAATGAAAACTTTTCTTTAAAAAATAATCTTCACATCTATACCAAACACTGATATAAACGTACATGAAATAAGGACATCTTCAGTGAAAGCAGAGTAGAATAAATAAGAAAATCTTCATGAACATAAAGAAAAAAAAAACATAGAAGTAATTTACCCGCCCTATTTTTTCCCAAAATATTAATTTTCGCCCCCCTATTGATTGCCCAAACGAGGTAAAAATTTCGTTATAATTAGCAGCCCGAAAAGGCGAGATCTGAAAGAGTTCAGTACTGACTGTCCTATTTTCAGGCTTCCCTGCTAATTAATTGTCGGTTTTCCACTTTGACCGGTCGGGGGAAATTATGGTATTCGACAGAATTTTATTGATAAATGCTACCCTGCCTCCCTGAATTCGGTAATATCTTTATTGGAGAGTTCTTGTTATGACTTCAGTTTTCATAAATAAGCGAGGAGAGAGAGAGAGAGAGAGAGAGAGAGAGAGAGAGAGAGAGAGAGAGAGAGAGAGACTGAAGGAAGAAGATGAAATAGGAAATAAATATCAAATTACTACAAATTGAAGTAAATACCTGTTCGATATATAATCACGTTTTTCATTTTGTATCAACAAATTAACCCTGTCGTTCAAGTGGAACAGTTACAATGCATATGGAAAGAAGGCATCCATTGTGCACGGAATTTATTCGGCATATTGGCCAGAAGTCACTCAAGCTCACACGTTTCTCGTTTTGAGGTGTATCAACTGTGGAGGATCAATAGGAACATTGTTCCCTGAGGCAGTTCCATTACGGGGTTTCAAGAAGGAACGTAGCTGTTTCTTCTTGTAACAGTCAGGCTTAGGAAGGCTTTCATGCAATCCTCACTCCGAACTTACTGGTCCATTTTCTGATTTACTGAGACTAAGGTATCACAGTCCAAGAATGTTTTATGACAACAATATCGTCCTTCTTGTGACCTGATAAAAGAGGGTTTCAAATGACAGACTTTTCAAACGTAGTAAAATCTTCAACTGGACAAAAAATAGTTATGATAATTAGATTCACAGTTAAATAAAGATAACATGGCCAGAAAAAAATCTAATTAATTATGGCCTTTGAAGCTAGCTTCTTTCTAAATATGATAAGAATCTTTGCGAGCTGAAGGAAAACTGCTAACACAACCAAATTTTAACGATCATTATGCACTTAAGATATTCAACGAATCAAATACCTAAGAAAAATTAGTATTTCAGGAAAGCATTATGTGTAGTAGAATCTGTAAAACAAATCTCACTAAAAACACCCCATTCTACCTTGCTATGGCCACCTATGGCCGGTTTTCCAGCGTAGGAAAATAAGACCGGATTACTAGGAATATGCGTTGTATACAGAGTATAAGAAAATATTATGAATATTTCAGAAATTCAGTAGACAGCGAACAGGGCAAGGAATGGTTATTCTTTGAAATAATCTCTATTTCAAGAAATGTCTCCCAGTGACATGAAAAAAGACCGTGAAAATACTATTATGTTCTTCATGAAACGTTTGTCCCTCTATAAATGACAAAAATAATGTCACCATTTTGCATTGCCATTTTGGATACAAGCCGAGGAATGGAAGCCTTTGTAAGAAGCTTTTATAAACACTGAGGGCTCTATTTCGATAGTCCGAACATGTAGGAAATAAATTTATATTTCCAGGTTTCATTCATCAAATGAAAATGCGGCTTCTTTAAGATGCTGCTTTTTTAAAAATATCAAGATAGCCTTGAAATAGAAAATTACGATTGCAGATTTTCAAGTAAAATATCATGTTCCACTGTTAAACGGGATCTT
>NC_087202.1:17393570-17411070 GCF_015104395.2 Macrobrachium nipponense
TAGTGCTATTGTTGTGGAACGTCTTTAGATTTGTAAATTAATTCAGTTCCTCTTACTGAAGGAATATTAGCCAATGAGGCCCAAATGACACGGAAAATGAAGGGGAACCAAAAAGAGTGAATCTTCATTCAGAAAACCGTCGATCCACGCTCACTATTGAGCCGAATGTTTTAATGGTGAACCAGACTTTTCTCAGTTTGCTGATTATTGATAGCATTAAAAGTTTCTCTTTATTGTGTCATAATTAAGGATTATACGTGACCTGCACTTGAGAGCAAATATGCTAACGTTATTGGGAATTCGGTGCAGTGGCTGGTCAGATGTATAAAAAACTTTCAGCATTAGCTTTCACCATATTGTATATGGTGAAAAATATTGGTTACTGTATAAAATACTTTAAATATTTGATACAACTTTTGGCCGAATATACGAAATACATTGGATAAATAGTACATAAATTGCCTATCTTTACAAAATGTGTTTCGAAATCTTTGGGGAAATAATCAAGAAATAAAATTGGAGATCCTGGAAAGTTTTGCCATATTATACACTGTAAATTGGATATCCCTTGGAACGTTTGCTCTCACATACAAAGTAAATTGGATATCCTTTGGAACGTTTGCTCTCACATACAAAGTAAATTGGATATCCTTTGGAACGTTTGCTCTCACATACAAAGTAAATTGGATATCCTTCGGAACGTTTGCTCTCACATACACTGTAAATTGGATATCCTTCGGAACGTTTGCTCTCACATACACTGTAAATTGGATATCCTTTGGAACGTTTGCTCTCACATACAAAGTAAATTGGATATCCTTCAGAACGTTTTGCTCTCCAATTACACTGTAATTGGATATCCCTTTGGAACGTTTTGATCTCAACATTACAAAAATTAAAATTGGAATTCCGGGAACGTTTGGCTCTCAACATACAAAGAAATTGGAAGATCCTTTGGAAACGTTTTTTGCTTCTCACAATACAAAGTAAATTGGATATCCTTTGGGAACGTTTGATCTCAACATACAAATTAAATTGGTATTCCTTCGGAACCGTTTGTCCTCACATTCAAAGTAATTGGAAGATCCTTTGGAACGTTTCTCTCACATACAAAGTAAATTGGAATCCTTTGGAACGTTTTGCTCTCACAACACAAAAGTAAATTGAATCCCTTCGGAACGTTTGCTCTACATACAAAGTAAATTGGATATCCTTTGGAAACGTTTGCTCTCACATAACAAAGTAATTGGAATATCCTTGGAACGTTTTGCTTACATACAAACGTAAATTGGGATATCCTTCGAACGTGCGCTCACATACAAAAGTAAATTGGATATCCTTCGGAACGTTTGCTCTCACATACAAAGTAAAATTGGATATTCCTTTGGAAACCGTTATTCGGAACGTTTGCTCACATACAAAGTAAATTGGATATACCTTTCTTTGGAACGTTTGACCTTCGACATACAAATAAATTGGATATCCTTTGGGAACGTTTGCTCTCACATACAAAACAAAGTAAATTGGGATATCCTTTGGAAACGTTTGCTCTCACATACAAAAGTAAATTGGATAACCTTCGGAAAGTTTGCTCTCACATACAAGTAAAAATGGATATATTTGGAACGTTTGCTCTCACATTACAAAGTAAATTGGCTATCTTTGAACGTTTGCTCTCAATACAAGTAAATTGGATAATCCTTCGGAACGTTTGATCATCACATAAAAAGTAAATTGGCATATCCTTTGGAACGTTTGCTCTACATACAAAGTTAAAATTCGGATATCCTTGGAACGTGTGCTCTCACATACAAAGTAAATTGGATATCCTCGGAACGTTTGCGCTCACATACAAAGTAAATTGGATATCCTTCGTGAACGTTGCTCATCCATACAAGTAAAATTGGATATCTTACGGACACGTTTGCCTCAACATACAAAGTTAAATTGGATATCCTCGAACGTTGCATATCACATACAAAGTAATTGGATACCTTTGAACGTTGGCTCCTCAATACAAAGTAAATTGTGATATCCTTCGGCAACGTTTTGCTCTCACATACAAAAGTAAATTGATATCCTTCGGAACGTTTGCTCTACACATCCAAAGTAAATTGGATATCCTTCGGGAAACGTTTGCTCTCACATATTCCAAGTTAAAATTGGTATCCTTTTGGAACGTTTGCTCTCACAAACAAAGTAAATTGGAATATCCTTGGGAACGTTTGATCTCACATACAAAGTAAATGGATAACCTTCGGAACGTTTGGCTCTCACATACAAAGAAATTGGAATCCTTCGGAACGTTTGATTCACATACAAAGTAAATTGGGTATCCTTGGAACCTTTGGCATCTCACAACAAAGTAAATTGGATATCCTTTGGAACGTTTTCTATCACATACACTGTAAATTGATAGATATTCTTTGGAACCTGGCTTTGCTCACATACACTTTGGTTAAATGGAATATCCTACGGAACGTTTGCTCTCACATACAAACTTGTAAATTCGGATATTCCATTTCGGAACCGTTTTGCTCTCACATACAAAGTAAATTGGATTATCCTTCGGAACGTTTTGCTCTCACATACAAAGTAAATTGAATATCCTTTGGAACGTTTGCTCTCACAAACAAAGTAAATTGGATATCCTTTGGAACGTTTGCTCTCACATACAAAAGTAAATTGGATATCCTTTGGAACGTTTGCTCTCACATACACTGTAAATTGGATATCCCTTGAAACGTTTGCTCTCACATACAAAGTAAATTGGATATCCTTCGGAACGTTTGCCTCACATACAAAGTAAATTGGATATCCTTTGGAACGTTTGCTCTCACATACAAAGTAAATTGGATATCCCTTGGAACGTTTGCTCTCACATACAAAGTAAATTGGATATCCTGTAAAGCGTTTGACCTCATATACAAAGCATATTGATATCTTTTAAGACGTTTGTCCTATCACAGGAATGTACTGAATATTTGTAGGAGAAGGGTTACCAAAATATACAGATATATTTTTTTTGCAGTGTAGCAGAATGTTCAGAATAGACTGGATATCAGGTGCGCAATGCATCAGACATATGTTGCAAACGTTTAGCCCAATATACAAAAGACTAGGTATTTGGTGGAAATTTAGCCGAATTCACAAATGACTGAATATCTCGTGAAAATTAGGCCAAATATACCAAACAGCAGGATATTTAGTCTTACCCTTACCACAATATGAAAGCGCATTATACAAAAGGTAGTGGATATTTAGTTCCAACGTTGATCCAATACATAACAGGTATTAGATACGAAGGGAAATCAAAATTTGAAGATAAAAAACGCCAGAATACGTACCCTTGTGAAACCGTCTTGAAGAAGTGTACTTAGCATTCCAAACATGCAGTTCGCCATGTCGAGAGATATAAGCGTACGTTACTCCAAAGGGCTATGTATGTATGTATTATGAAGCTATATTTACACTCCAGACGTTTCTCTGCTAGCGGACGTGAGCCCACGAAGAGTTTGACAAACAAAACCATGTTTGCACAGTATATTAGATATCAAATATGCATATATGGAAGCAGCCAATACATATCGGTACATTATTTATGTTCTACTATCAAATGATTCTGGGAGCTTAAAAAATGGAGTAGGATAACTTATGCAACAACTATCTCGTTATCGGTGTTGGATTTAGATCCAAGTTTTCGATGTATTAGATATATTACTTAATTAGAATACTTGCTTTTTTTTTTCAAAGCGTGATGTAATGTTGTCATGAAAGTACATACATACATACATACATACATACATACATACATACATACATACATACATACATACATACATACATACATACATACATACATACATACATACAAAGGAATATAAAAAAAACGTACTTATGTTTTAATGCTGTAAATATAACTCAAGAAAACTTGTAACAACTTTTTTTAACCCACTAAAACAAATATTGCATGTAAAAATCAATATATTCAAGTTATAGTGAAACATCCTAAAATTATATAAAAGAATTATATTATAATCGTAAGTTACTAAATTCATTAATAAATATTCGTCGTTTAAAAGTCTCTCCCTAAGAATTTATCTTAAATCAACGTATTTATGTTGCCAAGTTTCTTACCAATCATGAAAAATAACTTTAGATTATTCTGACAGAACACTTTAACTATAGCTTGCAAACCTGTCATGAAAAGTGTAAATTTCTGAAGCATTCATTATTTATGGTGTGAAAGTATTTGAATTATTCAACACGAGAATTGTTGTGGTCAGGAAAGACAAAGTCACAATCATGTATTCGTAATTTTATTAGGAAACATTGAAGACCCATTTAGTGCCTACTGGTTGACACTTAACAAATATTTGGATTGACACATAGTAAGACAATTCTGGGGTTGAAAGTAATTATTTATGTGACAAACAATAATTTTCCAAAAATGTATGAAAAATTCTAAAGTAAATTACAGTAATCCATACATGACGAGAGAGACAGACGTGTTTTATTTGTCCTTAACAATTAAAGAAATAAGATGAAAATTAGTTCTATGTTACTGGAAGGAGACAAATATATCTTCATCTTTGTTTATATATCTTCTTATGTATTTACAGTATATCAAAGTACTCTGAGGTAATACATGTTCTCAAGTCAGTCTTTTTTTTTCCTTAGACAATGACCTTCAAACGCTCATTCCGTGACATCATATTTATTCGTATTACAAAATATATAAGAACAAGTTGACGCAGTAATCGCTGACAATGACTATGCACTATATACATACGTGCACGAACGTACCTTTATACATATATTTTCGTATGCATGTACATAGATACATATGCATTCACATAAACGCATATAATTAGATAAAAATAAGAAGTCATATGTAAACTTATACATCCATGTGCACATTTTACTACTTGTGGACATGTACACACTTACCTTTGAGAACCAGGCAAAGTCATTCCTGAAGAATTTTACTTACAGAGCCATACAACATAATATATTACGAATTTCACTTACAGCGCCATACAACATAATAGGTATATTACGAATTTCACTTACAGGACTGCACAATGTAGTATATGACGACTTTCACTTACAGAATGTACATAGTCTACGAACTGGCATTTTTCGAATGAACATTACATAGAACAAAAATGTATTACAAAAATGGTTAATATATACATTGATTTATTATTGTTCATGAAGTAAAAACAATAGAAATCTAATTTCTTCTTACTGCCATATTTTCACCTCGCCTAAGTGATAAGCCAGTAAAAACAGCCGTTGATATTTTAATAAATTATTCAACCAATTATCTATTTGATATATGTTTATTACATCCTGTGATGGAAATACTCTTGTCAAGCTCTTGATATTCAGTTTTGATATTTTGGGTTTAGATTGCATTTTTCCCCATGTTTGTTTATATAATAATGTTATTTATAATAATAATAATTTCATGAAAATAACTCAATCTTTTACTTACAAAAATAAAAGTTAGTTAATTGCAACAAGTTTAAACACAAATAAGCCATAAACGTCGTTTCTGAAGGCATTTAAAGTAAACCTTAAAGGCTAAATATTCCTTGACGAATGTTTTGAACAAGTATGTTTAATTGTATCTACTCTATTTGAATTAGTTTACTCTTTTAGATAAGTTATTGTAATATATGTATATTTTCTATTTTCTATTTAGTTTTTGGAATGTAATTACCTGTCTTCCAGGCAAGGAGATATATATCACATTAATCGTCATTTTTCCTTATTTTGGAATTAAAGTTAGCGGAAGCGGATACATGAATGCTATTGAATTTTATAATATTTTAAAAATAAAGAGCTTACAATGCCAATTACATCGAAAAGCAAGTCCATTTCCGCCCCAGTATCTAATGATTTATATCCATAAAATCATAATAAATGAAAACTTGACTAATTAAAATATTTATCTGAATCATTACAATGGCACTCAATATTTATGTTTAGTAGCCGTTAAGTCATATTGGTAACAGATGAATAAACAGTCATGATTTATAAATGGCTTCATAATCATAAATAGATATGATGACAAACATTTTCATTCCCCGTTCAGTAGTTCTTGAGTCATTTTCTTTCGGTTTTGAATAATGAATTAACATAAATCACATCAGTTCCACCTAAGAACTTGCACTCACCTCATTATATGTTACGGAATAAGTTTTAGGCCTACATCAGCTATTACTTCAAATACTTGTCATTACATTTTTCTTTGTTAATTCATCTAGTTCGTACAAAAAAGTATATATGTACATATATCTACATATAGTTATATGACACGCATTACACTGTACATTATAATTATTATGTATAAATATTTCATCGTATTTGTTTATCGCACTTAGATTAAGCCAGGAACAGGTGTGCATGATGACTGTTTTTGCCTGTGTATAATTTTCTAATTTCAAAAGTAAAAGCTAATCATTCACATAAGGAATTGGGTATGTGTGTGGAATGTATGCATACACCTTAGATAGGAAGGCAGGTGTAAATTTATTTGCCTAGAAACAGGATCGATTTTCATAATACAGAAATATAAGAAAACATAATCCTTTGTATTCTTGGTTGAATTCAGTTATTCTATAGAAATCGCTTTGTAAACGAAAAACTACATACACACACACACATGCACAGACGTCCCTATTATCTGCAGTTTCATGGTCAGAGTCATCACCACCAATTCCCCATTTGCACAAAAGGAGCTCGAAATGCTCTACAAAAGAAGAGGGACAGATGGAGAGGCCTAGTGTTCTCATGTTCCACGGCGTAGACATCATCTTGTTGCAGAGTGGAAATCCCCTGCGAAGTGGCTCAGCAGATACGTCAGGGTGAAACACACGACCAAGGAGACCCAGCTGGTTGAACAGGCGGGTGATGTAGACTTTGGGGACCCGTTGTGACCCCGCCTTTGGACCGCTGCTACTGTGTCGCCAGCTGAGGGTACGGAAGCAACTGATTTTTGAAACACTATATGTAAGTGGGAAGGGAATCTAAGGGTCGAACCGGGAAAAAATTTGTAACCAAATAATTCCTTCACCAATGTGTTCTGATAGGTACTTAACGTCCGGGACCCCTAGCAAAATGTTTAAGGTGCAAACAAATCCACGAAATCGCGATTCTTTTTTATATTTTCGCTTTATAATCCTAAATTATGCATTTTATGGTGACCATTATTATACACAAAATTAAAGTCGTTGAAATTACCTTTCTAATGATATATAATGATGTATGCTTTCCTTTGTTAGTATAGTACCCATGATTCAACAAAGTTTGACTTTAAAACCCTGAAAGTGCCTTTTTTCCGAATTTTGTCATTTAAGGTTTTGAATGGGCATTTTCTAAAATCAGTTTCGCTGCACAATTAATATATAAAATTGTCTCTATAAATTGTTTATATAATGGTGTATAATAATGTATATTTTACTCAATTTGTGAGGGTGGCACTGCGAGGTTTTGAAAATGTTCCCAATGAAGTTCATTAAGTGTGTTACTTTCACGTTTGATATATGAGATAAATCCAAACGTTTTCCACACTTGAAATAACAATTGATATGCATATGATGCTAGTCATTTTGACCATAGCGAATTCTTAGATTAGAAATCGTCTCATTTTCTATGGCCGACCTGACTCGGTCGTAACATATTTTTCAAACGCTTAAAAATTAAAAATGCATTTTTACGAAAAACTACTTTTTTCTTCGTAGAAGAATAAACAGTATACGCAATAGTGTATACCAAGTTATATTGTACTAGATTAGTAGGCTATGTATTATGTCTGGTAAAATTCGGAAGAAGGTTACATTTGGAACTCTGAAACTCTAGTCGCTTTCAGAATATGTGGAAAATCGTGCGTTTTCAGAATTTCTTATGGAACTTTCTTTCGTATTTCACTAGATATATTATGCATAGGCAACTAATCGGGTATAGTATCTGTTGGTTTACACCACTGCGAATACAATTTCTTTATCTACGAAGAAACAAGTTGTTTTTCGTAAAAATGCATTTTTAATTTTTAAGGGTTTGAAAAATATGTTACGGCCAGGTCAGGTCAGGCCATATCTAATGAGACGATTGTTAATCTAAGAATTCGCTATGGTCAAAATGACTATCATCTCATTCA
Source organism: Macrobrachium nipponense (assembly GCF_015104395.2). Taxonomy (NCBI): domain Eukaryota; kingdom Metazoa; phylum Arthropoda; class Malacostraca; order Decapoda; family Palaemonidae; genus Macrobrachium; species Macrobrachium nipponense. The sequence goes on from NC_087202.1 coordinate 17,401,738, forward strand.
TATCAATTATTTCAAGTGCGGAAAACTTTATTATTTATTTCATATATCAAACGTGAAAGTAGCGAACTTATGGAACTTCATTGAAATCATTTCCAAAACCGCGCAGCACCACCTTCACAAATTGAGTAAAATACACATCATTCTACATCATTATACAGACAATTTATAGAGACAAATTTATATATTGATTGTGCAGCGAAACTGTTTTTAGAAAATGCCCATTAAAAAAGTTAAATGACGAAATTCGGGGGAAAAATGCATTTACAGGATTTTAACACCTACCTTTGTCGAATCATAGATGCTATACTAATACAATAAAGTATACATCCTTATATAATTAGAGCTACTATAATTTCGAATGTAATGTTTTTTTTTTTATCAAATGTATTCTTTACGAGTATAACGCAAAAATTTAAAATAAAAGAAAAAATTGAACCATACCACTTTCACAATAGAATTTTTTTTAATAGTGCAGCGAAAATGTTTTCAGAAAATACCTATTCAAAAAATTTAAAGACAAAATTCGGAAAAATGCGTTTTTAGGGTTTTAACATCAACCATTGTTGAATCATAGGTACTATACTAACAGAGAAGAGTTTACATCATTATTTCCATTATAAAGGTAATTTTATCCACTTTAATTTTCTATATAATAATGACCTCGATAAAATGCATTGTTTAGGAGTACAACGAGAAAATGTTGAATAATCGCGATTCCAGTAGGTTTTTGCCCCCCTACAAATTTTGTTAGAGGCCCTGGACGTTTGGGTTTTCTTTGGTAATACTAGGGACCTATCAGGATCCATTGGTGTAGAAATTATTTGGTTACAGATTTCTTCCCGGTTCGGCCAGTTCTAATTCTAAAATTCCCTTATCAAAGGAAATCACAAATTCTTGGTAATTTGTATTTTTCCTAGCTATACTTACCCCGAACTACTATCGTAGGAGAAACTGGATTGTCAATCCAGTACTGACCAGAAAAAAATAGTTATTCCTCCACACCCAGGCCAGGTAATGCCCCGTGGGTCGAAGACCACACGTCCTCTGACCCGAGCTCCAGTCCTTTCCACGCCCCAAGGCTCCTGCCCTAAAATACACGGGGAAGGTAGGGAGGTCCTAAAAACTCCGTAGTTTCGCCGCCAATGTAATAGCTGGCAAACATGCACAGGGTAAATTAAATTAGGAATAGGATAATAGGAAAGTATAGCCTAGAGATTGATAATTTAGCATGTTAGTATTATTATCATTTTGTCAATGAAAAACCAAATTTGCCTCAAAATGAAGAAGCTAATACAAAGCTTATACAGTTTTTTACTCGACCGCATCTATTCAGAGATTAATTAAAGGAGGCAAACTACCACAAGTTGGGTTAGCGTGGTCAGACAGTTTGCCAAGTGAGTAAAGTAATCTTCGCAGTTTTTTCACTCGACCGTATCTCAGAGATCAAAGACAAAAATAGGCAAAAATAAAGAAAGATTGTTTTGAAAAATTTAATCATGAAACTTCATTTGAACACTATATAATATCTAAAACTATATAATATCTAAAACATAATTCATACCGTATGATACATTAGATCGTGCTGTTTCTTCAGAAGTTGTGTGCTAGTCCTCGTAGATAGTCCATGTTATCTGTATTACGATAATCATTCACGATAGTTTCGATTCTCTCATTTAAAAGCTCATATCGGGGGTGACGTCGGGGGGGAGGATTTTCAGCCAAGAGTCCTTCAATTTCATTGTCTCTTAAGTTTTTGTGATCGAGTAAGTCCTTTAATGAATTTCCATATCGAAGGCCGAATTTCACCCAGTGTGACTTGGACAGAACGATGCCATGCCTCGACAACAGTGTTGGTGCGGTCTTCACCATTTATGGCACGGTCATGTACATTCCACAATTCAATTGGAAAAGTAGGTGCACGTCTTAATCCACGGCGATTCGGACGTCCTATATTAGTGTCCTTAAAATAGTCCAACACTGGCTGCAAAACATCTGGAAGGTGTTGGCTGAGCTCCTCGAAAACATCAGGTACATCATCAGACGGGACAAAGGCTAGAGCTGGGATGGTGCGGACTGTAGCGCAAAATCAGCGTCGTTCTCGTACCGCTGTTTCAAGCCTTCGCGCTGTATTCGACGATGAACACTCTGGGCGAGGTGAAAAAAGCAACCCCTATTTTCAGCGTGCGGGAAAACGACGTTGGAGGCGCTAATGGCAGACATCTCAAAATCTGTGATGATCGACTGAGGGGCAGCTTCACCATTGGTAAGATGATTCAGCTCCCGGAACAAAGTCTCGTAAGTTTGCCTCGCTTGATCTCTGAGATACGGTCGAGAAACTGCTAGGAATATAATTAGGTACTTTACACATTTTGGCAAATTGTTTGACCACTGTATAAGCTTCGTAAGCTTCTTCATTGACGCAAATTTGGCTTTTTCATTGAGAAAATGATAATAATACCAATAATGATAATGATAGTAATGTTATAAATTATCAATCTCTAGGCTATACTTTCCTATTATCCTATTCCTCATTTAATATATCCTGTGCATGTTTGCCAGCTTTTATATTGGCGGCGAAATGGCTTGTGGCGAAAAGGTTGGCGCTAAACTGTCGCCGCGGCGAACTGGCTCTGTGGCGAACTAGCACGTGGCAAACTGTCCGCGGCGAACTGGCGGCGGCGAATTGTCGTGCTCCCCCGGTCTCCATCCCCCCGAGGCCCTTGCCACCAGGAAGAGGCGACTGAAGAACCCCGGGGAGTGGTCTACCATTTGCTGGAGGGCTCCCTTCTCTAACAGAAATAGAACCTCCAGCTGAAGGGCATCCCTGTGACTGGGGACCTCAGGGTGGAACGCCCCGCTGTTGGGCTACCCCATCTGGGTAGGCTTTTCGTCTAGGAAGGGGATTCGGTAACCTTCCATGAAGACCTGCACTGTCCAAGGGTCGGCTCTGAGATCCTCCCACTCCCACCAATGGTTCGAGAGGCAACCACCGCCCCCCCTCACTGTGGCGATACTTCCTCCTGTAGAGCGGCGACTCTTGCCCCTCCGGGAGGCAGAGGGTCTGGCTCTGAATGAGGAGGGGGCGGAAGGGACCCTGGAGGAGGGCTGAGACCCCTGCACTCCCCATCCTCCCACAGAAGAATTAAGGCTGTTAGGGGCGGAGGCAGCTCCATGCCTTTGCTGCTACCTAGCTCAGAGGGTTCCTGACCGCTATGCTGTACCGGCTGCCTGAAGGAAGAGGCCCTGTACACGATGGAGTCCTGGCTGGCCTTCCTCCAATGCTGCAGGGACTCCTCCACCAACTGCTCTAGGAAGAGGAACTCGCCTGAGACTGAGGCGTTTCTCAGGGCCTTGCCTTCTCTATCTGGCAATCTCCTAGGGAGTTTCTTGCCAGAGCGACATCCTGGCTTCTGAGGACCCAGTTGGTCTACTGGGTAAACAGCTGAGTTGTGAGGAACCCCATGGATTTGCCCCCCAACAGGACCAGTTCCTTGAACTAGGCCAGCCCAGCCTCATCCGGAAGATCATGCTCCATGGCAAACTTAGCCACCGCTCCAGTCACCAGGTTGAGCCACGAGGCAATGCAAATTGAGGTCCACGCTGTGGCCTCCATAGAAATGGCCTTCTGCTGAAAGAAGGAGACTGAACCTGGCAGAAGCTTCTCTTCTGAGAGCCCCAGAGCGAGGGAGGTAAGAGCCCCCTCCACCGACTTCAGGGCCAGGTACATGCCTCCTGAGTGTACAATCTCCTCTGCCTCGCCTTGGCTGCCTGGAGGAATTTCAGGGACCCATGGTACCTCTGAGGATTCTTGGGGCTTGCCACTACATCATCCACCTGGGCCAGAACCTGGACCATATATGCTGCTTGGGGCAGGGACAGAGGGGGCTTGGCCTCTGTTTTTTCCCCGAAGAAACAGTCCACAGCCAACGCCTTCATGAAGTCTGGCAGGGTGGCTGGTTCTGCCAGGCAGTTCTAAGACCTAATGATTCACAGGACCTTCTTAAAGACGGACCCCTCCGTGGGGCCCTGCCCCTCCGAAGCGCTCTGGAGGCCATCCTGGACAAAGGCCTCCTCCTCGAAGTCCTCCAAAGGCGCAGAGGGGAGGAGAGGGAGGCCAGCTCCTACCGGCGCCCTCTGCTGGGGGAACTGATGTGCCCCCTGGGGGGAATGCTCAACCCGAGCTGGAAGGGCCGTCGTGGGCCACCCTCCGGATGGGGGCCGGGCTCCACCCAAGGAATGCAGAGGTGAAGCGCTTGGAAGACTAAGGGCCTCCAGGACCACAGGTACTGCTCCTACTGCGAGGAACCTCCGATGCACACTTCTTGGAGAAGGATCTAGGCTTCTTTTTCCTCTTAGTTGAGACCAGATCCCACTAGTGGTCCGTCCACGAGACGCACTCGCCACACGTGGCGTCATGAGAACAAGGACGACCCCGACACTTGTTACACAAAGTGTTGGCATCAATCTTCATTGGCGACTGAAAGGCCCCCACAAGCCCCACCCTCAGGATCGGGGCAAAGCCGTTGCAAAGCTTCCATCACAACATGTAAACTAGAGGGAAAAACACTAACACACCAGGGAAAGAGTTAAACAAAGGGAATGCTGGCCGGCAATCAGACGACAAGCTAGAGTGTGTGTGCGCGACAGTGACCAGGAAGTGACTGGAGCTCGGGTGAGAGGTCGCGAGGTCTTCGACCCCCAGGTCATTACCTGGCCTGGGTGTAGAGGAATAACTGTTTTTTTCTGGTCGGTACCGGATTGACAATCCAGGTTTCTCCTACAATAGTAGTTCGGAGTAAATATGGCGTCGAAACAAATGCTGCTTAATTACAACAGTATCTAAGTGAATGGATCTTTTGTGCAATTATAAAACCAGCTGTGGAACAAGGGGACCACTTGATTTAGTAAAATCCAAGTGGATAGTATGAAAAGAATGGATTTAATATTACTGCCCAAGATATAACTCAGAAAAAACAGAATAATTATTATCATCATTTCACCTTATAATGGAAAAGTAATGCAAATAATAAAACGAAACAAAAATCAAAATCATCTGACCTTCGGTGACAAAGACAATCACGAAGGCATGTTGTACGTTTGGTGGCACGCAAGTGTAGTTACCAGAGTCCCACCTCCTGAAAAATACCAACAAAAGCACATCAGCAAAACAAGAGCCTCAGCAAAGTACAGCTTCATAGAAGTCACTTACAAGAGAACTAACTCGTGACAGTCGACTCAGTTAAGATTAAATCTTTTCACGTAATCTTTCCTATCATGAAAGCTGAATATTATTATACATGTGACTACCCATAATATAAGCCCTAATATATAAAACAACAACAAATGTATTCTTATGGTAACACAAACTGTACAGGAAATAAATTCCTCGAAGATGCAGGTCAGCAAATTGTTGTAAGTTTATTGCAATTGTAGAATTACAGGTTAGTAGGCTTTTATTTGCAGGGATAGTAATGATAATCATAATAATAATGTGGACGACAGTAAAGGCCTTTTTATATCTAATCGAGAAAAGGGTAATGGGAAAAGTAATCATATCAAACAATAGGCATCGCTTTTTATTTGTGTGTGTAGCCAAACCAGATTAGAAATCCCCCTAAAAAAATGTAGAACTCATTGACAACAACAGATAACCACATGGAAATTCCTGGGTGGAAAGGAGATAAAAATTCCTTATAGGAAACTGAACGAAATTGCAAGTGAGGATTTTCTTCAAGAGAATGATTAAATTACTCTTTTTCATTATTGAAGAGAATTATTCATTCAAGTAGTTATTGTCCATTGAAATAATATATCCGGACTCGTCATTCTGATAAAGAATAAACTTTTTCTTTATCAATGTAGAAGGGATGAATAGGGACTCTAACCTCATTTTTCTCATTTTCCTCACAAGTCTGAATTTTAGGACATGATGAATTGTGCTTTAGCAAATATGAAGCGAATGAAAAAGGCAATTCTTTGCTCCGATTACGAAAAAAAAAAAAAAAATCCACGCAGCATAGAAAAGGAATAAAAATGGCTAGCTTTTGTTGATGACAGGAAAAAAATGTCCTTGTATCTTGGTCTGACACAAAAGGGAATATAACGGTACGAATACCCATTTATTCAGCCTTGAATAGGCATCAGAGTCTTCATTTGTCTTTGTAAACGACAACAGCAACAGACAGAATCTTCGCTCTTTTGAGGGCAATTCACGGGAGTGGTTTCTCTTTTACACATGGCGGTGCACATAATAGAACCGGCACTAATACCTCTTTCGTTTCTTTTCTGGCCTAAGAACCTGTTGTGTTTTTGTTTTGGGAATGAAATGAAAAATTACATCTGTGTGCCTTTGTTTACGAGATTCGTTACTTAGAAGACCACGGTTTGTTTACTCTGTTGGATTTTACATTTGCCGTCAAGGAAAAAAAATACACCATTGAACTGAGATTATTTTTACTGACTTTCTTTCTTACTCTTGCGCGCTCACACAGACACACATATATATGTATATATACATATATATGTGTGTGTGTTTGTGTATGTACTATGTATGTATGCATGCATACTGCAGTTCTCATTGATATAAAAAGGTAAAGCTATAATCACCACCGAAAGATAAACCATTCAGCTATAGATAATTCTCAGAGCCTGCGCAAGGTGAGCAAACTTACTCATTCGGACTTTTGTGTACGCATGAGTTATACACACGTGCCTTTCGTCAAATTCTTTGCTTTACATAAGTAAACCCAGATATGCGATAATAAAGGAATTTCTTTTACGATCACTCGAACATTTTCCCGGGGTTTTGGTTTTGCAGAAAGGTGCCCAATATGTAAAACGTATATTGAATTTAATTTGCTGATGTATCATTTGTTCTTATACTGATATAAACAACTGTATACTTAAGAGTATATTTTTTTCAAACTATCCTTCTCTCTCTCTCTAAAATAATACTAAATGTAGTAAAGCCATTTTAGTGGACTGAACGACATATTTATGACTATCCATCACACCTCACATGAAAATTGGATTTATATGTTGTATATATATACATATAATATATATATATATATATATATATATATATATATATATTAATATATATATATATATATATATATATATATACATATATAATAGTATATATATATATATATATATATATATATATATATATATATATATATATATATATATATATATATATATATATATATATATATATATATATATATATATATATATATATATATATATATACTATACGTGTGTGTGGGTGTATTATCTGAATATATATATTTTGCCCCAGTAAAATTTGCCATGCACAAAATTAATGGTGGATTAGTTATGGCAAGTAAGGACTTCTTCCTACTGAAGCTATAAATTTAATGAATAATAACAATAACAGAAATTATTATTATCCTTATTATTATTATTATTATTATTATTATTATTATTTTTTTGCTCTATCACAGTCCTCCAATTCGACTGGGTGGTATTTATAGTGTGGGGTTCCGGGTTGCATCCTGCCTCCATTATTGGAGTCCATCACTTTTCTTACTATGTGTGCCGTTTCTAGGATCACACTCTTCTGCATCAGTCCTGGAGCTACTTCAGCCTCTAGTTTTTCTAGATTCCTTTTCAGGGATCTTGGGATCGTGCCTAGTGCTCCTATGATTATGGGTACGATTTCCACTGGCATATCCCATATCCTTCTTATTTCTATTTTCAGATCTTGATAGTTATCCATTTTTTCCATTATTATTATTATTATTATTATTATTATTATTATTATTATTATTATTATTATTATTATTATTATTATTATAGTTTGGATTTAGGGCAAATTTACAATCTGAATAAACGATTATGTTAAAGACATTTGTCAAATTATAGATAGTAATATATAAACTAGTAATGAAATTAACGATAAACCGAACAATTGAAATTTAAGAATATAATAAATAAAAAGATGAAATACCTTGCGTCGGTGATCGTGAGACGGGAGTGCGTCCTGGTTCCTTCGGCATTGGTAATGACGCTCAGCCTATGACGCGATTCGTCATAATTGACCATCTTCTCGCCGTGATACCAAAAGACGAAAGGAGGCTTGCTCTGTATAGGGTCAAAGATGAAAGAAAAGTTCATTTTCGGTCGCGAAATAATGGTTTTGAATGTGATTTTTTTTTTTACATGATATGAAATTCCTTTTGCATACTGAAAAATAACAACAGAGGTATTTATTTGTTCGACTAGATTTAATAAAGTGAATTAGAAAAGAGAAGCAAGAGCATATATTCGAAAATAGATTTTTACAAATATTCTATGCTACTTTGTATTTATGTATTCATGTGTGTATGTGTGCGTGAGGGAGGGAAGTGTTTTTTGCATATGCTTATGAGTGTACTAAAAAAATTGTGTACTGAATAAAATTGTTGACTATTACATCTATAAAACTACTTCAGTAGCTAAAAAAAAAATAGCCATCAGCCTACCTGCTGGATAACACAGACGAGAGTGATTGTGTCTCCCTCCTGCACGTGAAGCTCCTGGGGTCCCAGAATGGCTGCACGTGGCGTGTTCACGTGCAAGTTAATGAACTGAGAGAGTACGCCCGTACCTGTGTACATCTGAATATATTTTTTTTTTAAATATAAGGGCCAAAAAACAATTTTTTTAAATTTTTGTAGAGAATATGTATACATTCTAAAACTACATAAGTAGATGTGAGTTCTGATTCTGATATAGATATATTATATATATATATATTATATATATATAGATATACTATAATATATATCATATAATATATATGTATATTTATTATATATATTATAATAATATATATATATATATTATAATATATAATATATATATTATATATATATATATAATTTATATATGATATAATTATAATGTGTATTATATATATATATATTATATATATATATATATATATATATATATATATATATATAGATATAATATATATATTATATTAATCATATATTATATATAATAAAAAAAAAAACAAAAAAAAAAAATATAGACATATATATATATATATATATAATACTATTATATTATATATATACTATATATAATGTATCATATATTATATTATATATATATATAAAATATAATATTATATATATATATATATTATATATATATATATAGTATATAATATATATATATATATATATTATCTGTATATATATATATATATATAATAATATAATAATATATATATAATATATAATATTATATATATATATTATATATATATAATATATATATTATATTAATATATATATATATAATTAATATAAT
>NC_087202.1:17416070-17423570 GCF_015104395.2 Macrobrachium nipponense
AGGATCTCGCATTTTACTTCGCTCGTGACAAGAACTTTAATTTTAGCTGATGAATCAGCATTAATATTTGACAAACCAAGAATATCCATCGAAGAGAAGGAAGTGGATCAAAAAAAGGGAAAGTACCAAAGATGTAGTGGTCTCGGTTTCACCTAACTGATGTTAGTCTCTGTCTCCCAGATTCTGATGAATCTACCTAATAAAGGCATTGTTATTTTCCTCGCCCTCTTCAAACACAAAGAGAGAGGCAGGACGTGCCGGGTTCCCCAGATCACAAATAATAATTTTCGGTCTATTTCACCCTCTCCCTCTGTTTGTAATTATATTTAACGAGGTCATTTCCCTCAACAATAGAGGCTGCAATCGGACAAGGCGCAATGTGTGGAAAGGGTAAGTAGTGTACTTTGTGTGGGAGGCCATCAAAACCTGGTTTGGTCACTGCACCGACAGATGGCAGCACCGTCCTTAACACGGTAAACTTGTAGTGTTCTCGGTCTGTGACGAATCCATGAACATCTGTCGCTCTTATGACTGAATAACGTGTTGAGTATAACTAACAATTGAATCAGATTATTGTCAAAGACGTATTTCCTGTTTGTTGTATATATATATATATATATATATATATATATATATATATATAATATATATATATATATAATATATACATATGTGTATGTGTGTGTGTTGTCCCGACAATCTAAGGATTTCTTTGTATCGTAAAGATAATAGATACCACCAGGAAGATACCAATCTTTTTAATAGTCAATGTACAGAAGTAAAGAATTATTTGAAGCTTGGTCCTTTTTTATTATAAAAAATTTAAAATTGAAATTTCTTTCACAGGAAACTCAGAAATAGTAATATCATGGATTATGCACATCGAAAGTGTGAAGTAAAACTACCAAATTACCAATCCTGCCAAAAATATTGGTAAATGAGATTCGGAAACGTCAATATTTTAATTATGAATGCTATGCCTTTCCTTCTATTTTAACGTGGTATAATTCTTAAGGGTTTTCTGTAAAGAATTATTTCAAAGAAATGAAAAATATAATGGTGGAACGTTATACAAAAACAAGAATGCATATGTCATTGAATATTTATAACAGACAAACAGACAGACCGCATCTATACAGAAAAAATATCGATCACTTAATGCCCTTACAGCCTTGACTACACAATGTTCTTCAACCAATAAATCCCATTATTCCCCTGAAAAAGCAAAACAGAATATAACATTGGCCATAGTGAGTTATCTTTCTGCTTCACGTAGCCCAAAAATGAATTTTTGGTTTCATCATCTTTTCGAGACTTATGTCAATTCTCTGTCGAACGACAGCTGAAGAGCAGCCGCAGACACAAGGCTGACAAGCATCCAGTTTTCTGCTCTAGTCTAGAAAGCGTGTTTGCTTTTCGTCAGCCGCAGAGTAAACGACGTTCATCTCATCTGTTGGTTTTAAAGGGAGATTGAAACGAAGTGATTTCGTTAGCCCGAAATTCTGTCTCCTAAGTATATTTGTTGTTAGTAGAGCGCGTAAGCGCTCATGGTGAGTGTAACTAACATACCAAGAACCTTTTATTATTGAATTGGTTGCCCCCTTGCAGTAACCTAAACCCATAGGAAATTACATAAGAATTTATGTATTTTTTTAGTTGGAACATAGGAGACAGTTGTTTAATGCATGTAAACTCCAGGTTAGTATTTAAATTTAGAAGCATACAAAAAAATCATGTTTGAAATTGGCGATTAAATGCTCCAGTAATATATATATTTATATATATATATATATATATATTATATAATATATATATATATATATGTGTGTGTGTGTGTGTGTGTGTATGTATATATATATATATATATATATATATATATATATATATATATATATATATATATATATATGTATATATATATATATATATATATATATATATATATATATATATATATATATATATTATATATATATATATATACATGCATATATATATATATATATACTACATATATATATATATATATATATATATATATATATATATATATATATATATATATATCTATTTGAGAGGGGGATGTTAATTCCCTAGGTTAAATTATAGATTGTTGACTGAAAGATACTCCGAAGCATAGTCCATTACATCAAAAGTGAACAACATCTCCAACCTCAGAATTGAATAGATATTTTTCCCATTGTTTCCCTAAACCCCTTTGAAGATGAAAGGAAGTATTTCACTTAATTTATTAAAGTGGAGTGAATTCAGATTCATATATAAAAGGGTGGAACGGCTGAGAAATGAAATAGATTCTTGATTAAGTCAACCATAGCATCTAATATACTGAACCTTAAAATGGTAGTCATTTAGAAACACCCTGAGAACGGAAATGATCGAAAATAGTGAGATGATAATGTCATGTTAGAATAGAGAATCATAAAAATAAACTGTGCGTTTTCAAAATATGAATGTAGACTGACAATAGGAATCTAAACAGAGCGAGTACAGTGATAAAGAAAAAAGATTTATATCATGAAATTTAGAACAAAAGACGTGAAAAAGGATTAAATTCTTTGCAAACTGAGTAAGACTGTATACGAAAACTATTCGAATAAAACAGATATGAAGTAAAAAGCGAATGAGGAAATTACTACAAATCTCTGTTTAACGGGTCTTTCTTAAGATTTATTTTCCATTACAACAATTTGCATATTCAAAGATTAATCAATTACGATAGCCAACTATAAATTACACAAGTTATCTTTGCTTATGTTTAACTATATTATGCTGTCCAGAACTCAGTCAAGATAGTTGCCTAAAAATTGAAATAGTCAATTAGGGTAAATATGTTAGTTTGTGTTAGTTAAGGATAAGGGGTGAAAAGGGATCAAATTTAATTCAGTTTAGGTGTAGGTTATTTCCAAATTAAAGTTATTTCAATATTAACTAGTTCTTGGATCCGTCCGGAAGTGCAGCCAAAAAGCATTTGTGGACCTAAAAAAAATAAGTAAATAAATAAAATATCTCAAAAAATAAACTAGAATTTTATAAGTTGTGGTATAAATTCTACCACAAGAGCTATACTCTGTTTTTTTTTTTCATCTGTCCATCCGCCTGTGGTGTTTTTGTATGGTAACACTGCGTCCCGGGCTTTAGATAGTTACGCTGTGTAAGTTTTAGGTAAATAAAAGGATATCTGGGTGTACATTTGCAACTGAAAAGTGTTTTAATAATTTACTGTATGCGAATTACACCGTTAATATTCGAAATAGGATATTATTATAATCGTTGAATGTTAGCTGAATGTAACTATCTAAAGCCCGGGACGCAGTGTTACCATACAAAAACACCACAGGCGGATGGACAGATGGAAAAAAAACAGAGTATAGTTAAGTTCCTAAATACCTACAAAGAGCCACGCATTTGCAGTGACGCAGGTATCTGTTGACGTACCTGGCATTCGTAAGTTCCGTTGTCTCTCATGTGGACGTATTTGAGCTGCAGGGTCCAGTCGTCAGAGCCCTCTGTGTGCAGCACCTTGAACCTCATGTCACTGGTGTAGGTGTAGATTCCAGTCGTCAGGATATGCCAGTCCCATCTTCTTATCCAGGAGACCTACGGAGAGATGAGAAAGAAATGTTATGAAAAATATATATATATATATATATATATATATATATATATATATATATATATATATATTATATATATATATAGTATATATATGACCTTTTTTCATTAATTAATAATGGGTGTCCCCAAAAGTATTCTGGAATAAAGTCACTAGCACTATAACCCTCGCCAGCCTTACAGCGGCCCACAAGAGTCGACTACGTAACTGTCTATAGTTAAACTTTTCACTATACCCAAATGTTTCTGTGGATCTCAGAAGCGAATGATGCACTTCTTGGTCAATAGACGGGAATGAGCCGTATTCTAGTAAGGCACAGGGAGTAGCCAACTTATCCCAATAGAACTGTTTAGAACCAGAAAGTTAACATGCATTCAGGAATGATCCCCTCTAAGGGAATAGTTGCATAGGTGATTATATATATATATATATATATATATAATATATATATATATATATATATATATACACATACATATATATATATATATATATATATATATATACATATGTATATATGTAATATATGTCATATGTATATATAGTATATATATATATATATATATATATATATATATATATATATATAATATATATATATATATATACATCGGGTAGAGTGGGGTAAAAGGCCCCCGTGAGGTAAAAGGCCTCCCCCTACTTTCTTATTTATTACATATCATAGCAATTCAGACAGCAGATCAGTGCAGCAACACTTTCTGCCTGAAGCTTTCTATACCAAACAGCCAGGTAGAACTAGAATGGGACACAGCCAACACGCATTTTTCTTCTTTGGATACATTTCATGTAAGTATGCGCGCTATATCAGGGATATCCTATGCGGCCATCTTGTCAGTAAAATCAGTACTTTAACTACAGTTACTTTAAATGAGAGCTAAGAAATATCTTGCAATGCAATCTAGACTTGTAAACTCAATTGAGGTACAGGTGGATTTAGTTTTCTTAAAAAATGGCAGGTGGGGCAAAAGGCCCACCACGATTTGGGGCAAAAAGCCTCGACGGCTTTTTACCCCATCTGATCAGTTGGACTTGTAACCAGTGTGAAAGAGGACAGACTACATCTTATTTGTGCAATGAAGGCAGCAGAAGTTTGTCTTCCTATTATGTTTATATTTGCCCGTAAAAGGATGACTTCACTACTTATGATCAGCAGCTCACCTGGATCAATTACTAGATGCACAGTAAATGGAAGGTCTAATGCTGATTGTTTCGTCGACTGGCTACATCACTTTGTTAAAATTGTTAAGCCAAGTCGAGCAGAAAAGTACATTACAATTCCAGATGGCCACCACAGTCAATGGACTTTAGCCAGAGAGAATGGAGTAATGTAAAGAAAATTAGTCTACCTTTTTTACTTATGTATTTTTGTTCTTATGTAAAACTTATCCATTATTTCTTTTATTTCTGATATTCTTGGTTCTAAGTAAAGAAAGTGAATTTATTTTTAATTGTGCTGTTACAGCTGTCATGTAGAGGAAGTGTCAATTTATTTTACAATCTTGCTAATTTCAGTTCCTATGAATACCAAAAAGTCTAAGATTAATTTTTGTATATTTTCCAACATTATTTATTCTTCAATGTTTTTGTGTGGAACGTTGATTTATTTTATATTTAGCAAAAGTAGGCGTCTACTTTTCAATACAAAAGGTAGTTTTCAAGAAGTACCACAATATCTTAGGTATGGGGCAAAAAGCTACCAACGTGGGCATCTTAACCCATCCATGGGGTAAAAGGCCACCTTTGTTCTTTTTTTTCAGGTCATGTTTCTACTATCCTAAATTTCTAACAGCTTCTCATGATTATGATCGTTGATACTCCAATAACAAAGTTTTCTAGAAATAACTCTGTTAGGTCAATAGCTGAAATACTGTAGGCAATATAAGCATTTCTCCTTAAGGGGGCCTTCTTACTCCACTCTCCCCTATAGTGTATATATATATATATATATATATATATATATATATATATATATATATATATATATATAATATATATATATATATATATATAATATATACACTAAAACAAAACTGCAAATACTATCATACAAAATCATAACAATCCATCGTAAAATAAAATATTTTCTGGTATATTGAAAGGAATGTTATATCCACCCGGGATGATTGATGACGTGCTAGATAGAAAAGTTTTCATACCATCGATTCTCTGTGACATTTGATTCTAAAAATGAAACCCCCTTTTTTTATTAAGGTTGCAAACACAGTACATCTGCACAAATAGGCACATGCGATAACTGAGAAGTGAAGTACGTATACATTTAATTATACAACAGAAAATATAAGTGCAAATAACAATTGGGAATATTTGCATGAAGATAGAAAATATTCGGATAGTTTGGTTCGAAAACTCTAACCTTTGTTTTGAAATAAATCTTTTTAAAGGCATCGGTCTATAAAAGAGACTTACTGATGTCCTTTCGTAGGTCAGACCTTGTGTCTCTCGATAAGGAAAATGAGGTTTTGCAGATATAGTCGGATATCTTTGAAAATTTATCTAACTTTTAAAAGAAAGCATTATGACTCTTTTTCGACCAGAAATCTTTAAGAGTTTGCATTTCTGGAATATCTACATTGTGCGACTATTTTAGAAGGACGTGAACGAGAAAGAACATGAATTCTTTCGAGGAAAAATAAAACGCGAGGTTAGTAAAATATTGAGAGTCAAAAAATAATAATGAATGGTTAGAAAGCAGACGGTAGAGACGATAAGTCTCTGCCATAGGGGTATATGTAACGTAGACTTTCGTAGTTGCCAGTGGAATTCACGATTAGTACACTATTGGTGTTATATGTCTAACAAAATCGATATACGAGTTGTTTTTTGCTCTTAAGAATTTTCACGTAATTGGCAGAGCGGAAATCAACATTTTGTTGGCAATAAAGCAGACAAAAGTATTTGTAAATTCCTAAAGCTTAGCAACAGACCTAAAGAAAAGGAGAGAAAAATTGTTATATTTAACTTATTAGAATAACATTCCGAAACATGCAGTAATTTCTCAAGAATTCCTCACCTGGTGTAACGTAGAGAGTTGGGGAAAACGACAAGGCAGGTAAGCTATGTCCCCAACATTCACCTTGACGTCACTGACCGTGTTGTTGTCAAGGTCAAGCTCGGGCAAAACGTGCCGTATATTCCAGACGGGGTCATCGTCTGATAGGGTCTTTGCTGGAGAAGTAATAAGGCCTTATGTCAATACTTTTATTTTTCGAGATTCTACATATTTTCAGTTAGATGTGTGTATTTTTGCGTGTAAATTATTTCAGTTTTGGTTACTCATCAAACGAAAATGTTTATGTTAACGCTGGAGATTCTTATGTATCCAAAACCAGGTAAAATGATAAAGGAAATGGGTTGCATATACAATTATAATACTACTAAAAAAAATAATGACAGTGTCTTAAGCAACAGTAATAGTTGTTGTTGATGTACTCCTCTTACCAAAATTGTGAATTATATATATACATACATACATATATTACTATATATATATATATATATATATATATATATATATATATATATATATATATATATATATATATATATATACACACACAGCAAAAATACCATAAACATCGTAATATCTTACCTTCCGACGTATGGTCACTACGGTACTTCCCCGATGAGGTGTTGGTCAGCAAGCTCAGCAATATGAATAAAAGCCTTTTTTGAGACAGGCAGCCCAGGTCCTGGCCATCATCTGGAGGATGGAGAAGGGAATGTGAACATTCTATTTTCTGATAACATGAAATGCTCCATAAATTGTACGTACACTCGCATGCATATAATATATATAATATATATATATATATATATATATATAT
>NC_087202.1:17431070-17438570 GCF_015104395.2 Macrobrachium nipponense
ATTCGGTCCAGATGTGAAACGTAAACAAACGTCGTTTACGGCTTTAGACTCCCACTGGTAGAGAGACCTTTCAGATATCACTTATCTAAAATAAGATATATATTCTTTTCGTTTTTACATGAAGTTTAGATTCGTTCTCTGGAAGTGGACGGCAAACATATACACAAATATGTATATTGACAGGATTCATCTTGTGGTTTGACGATTAACCGGGCCTCTTCATCGACCTGAGCACACACACACACACACACACACACACACACACACACACACACACACACACATATATATATATATATATATATATATATATATATATATATATATATATATATATATATATATGACAGGTAAAAATGTTTCTGTTACAACAGAATTCCATCTAGTAAAAGGAGCCCATACACACCAAAATAGAGAGAGTACTATATTTCAGAGACTGCTGTCTCCCTCTTCAGATAGATGAATGAGAAAAGTTTGCAGAAAAGGTGGTATTTATACCAAGGGGTCCATCCTCAGACAAGCCAATTTAGGTCACCCCCGCTGATACTCTTCCTTTAATCTTCTTAACCGTTGGTTGAATGAAAATCTTGTCGATCGTATCTGAATCCCATGCTCCATTTGAGATGTTCATTACCTGCCTCTCTTTTATTAAGGCCGATTCCATCATTTGACTCTTGTAACGGCAGTTGCTGCTATAAATTATACGTGACAAATTCCATACCTAACTGACCATCTGTGTTAAATTAAGATTGGTCACAGTCCTGGCATGGAATTTGATAAACCCCAGTCACATTAAACATTCGGAAGATTTTTGTCACAAATTCGGAGAAGCACATATACCACTTCACAACATAAAACTTTTAAGCATAGCAACACAGTTATTAAAGATTTCATAAGTGAAATTATGTCACTTTAGAAATGTGGTCCCCTAAGCTTTTGTGATCCTGTTTCTGTATGTAACACAGTTGATGGTCCATCACTGGGTGCCAGAGATGGCTGCTTTGCTGTTGGTCTTTGCGGTCGCTGCCCCTGCAATTTCGGGGAATCAACACAGCAATGGCGCTCTGCTTACACATGACAGTCACGTGCCTGTCTAATCTCTTCTTCTGTATCTTTGCCGTAAACTTCATCTTAGTGATCATCTTAAGGTTACCTAAGAAAACGGAAGATTAACCTTATTTAGGGTATACTCTGTAATTCTGAGGATTGTCTTCCTATGAAGATTTTTTCCATTTATTTCGATATGCACCTGTTTGTGCGTGTATCATTTGCCTTTCATTCTTTTTCCCTTCGTTTTTGCGTGCATTGCCCTTTCTATATCGACGTCCATTTTTGAAGCCCTGGTAATACTCCAGAGCCCTCTCTCTCTCTCTCTCTCTCTCTCTCTCTCTCTCCGCTAGTTCTAACTGTAAGAAATGGATTGTTAAATCTCATATAATGTGCTGCGTGTATTTTATTAAAAATCGTCTCTCTTTAACCGTCATCCCCATTACATTTAAAAGGCCTCCATTCAATTCCTCTTTCCAATACTCTTTCAACACTTCCTCCTCAAATGCGCAATAAACGGAACTCAACTCCATCCAATTCCTCCCATTATTATTCCCATCACATCGTCCATCGTCACCTTGTATACTGGTCCCACCCCAAGGTCTCTATCCACTCCTTTCCTAACCCAGGTATTTCTCCGGTCTTCTTCCTCCTCTTCTTCTTCCTCCTCCTCCTCCTCCTCCTCCTTCTCCACAATGTGAGGAACGAAATCCGAGTCTGTTGCCATAATTCAATCTCGGATCCAATTGGCACACAAATACAAGCTCTCGGCGTTCCCATTCTTCATGATGCCCAGATGATTTTGTTATCACTGCAGAAAATAAGATCATTTCTTATTTTGCAAAGATCTATTCCATTTTTTGGCGGCCGCCCTCAGGTTGCAATACAAGAGAGCCGGATATACCCGTCTGTACTCACACATTCAAATAGATTCTTTTCACAGGCTCTGCTTGACTGATAGAATTCATAAAATTACTATATAGTTTTATAGCTGCATAGATGCAGAGATTACATTTGTGCGCGTACGTGTATGCATAAATATACACACACACGCACTATATATATATATATATATATATATATATATATATATATATATATATATATATATATATATATATATATATATATATATCACACACATACACACACACACACACACACACACACACACACACACACACATATATATATATATATATATATATATATATATATATATATATATATATATATATATATATATATATATATATATATAAATATATATGTATATATAAATACATATGTACATATATATATATATATATATATATATATATATATATATATATATATATATATATAGAAACTGAGAGGGCCAGCTTCACTGATTTCATCGGTGTGTGTTTTTGGGCTCTGTAACAAATTTTAATAACAGATTATCTCCTAATTGAACATTGGATAATCACTAATAAGACTGTCCTAATAACAAATAAACAGTTCACATAAAAGTCCTTTACAAGAGCCAATAATAATTGATATGTTGAGGCTCCGTGCCACATGAATGTCTTCATATGTGCATATGGAAATTGTTATTAAGACTGAAAACATAGCCCCAACCTGAGACAGTTTCTTTATAAGCAATCATTTATTGGTATTCAGTATTACTCTCCTACATTTAAACCGACTGAGCCACGTTACTTGATAATCAAACAATCGCTAGCACGTGAGTGTAGCCTTGTGAAAAATATTAATAGCAGCATATAAACGACCCCATTCATGAGGGTATTGCAGTTGGACCCAGTGAGCCACTGCAATGCCGTTCACACAAGAATTTCTTCCCAGGAACCAATCCGAACTTGCTTCCGCCCGACAGGCTAAATGAGAACAAAAGAAACTTAACTCTCCCCCTCAAGGCGAGAGAAAGATGCAAAAAGAAGAAGAAGAGAAAAAAAAACATTTGTTCCGAAGGCCTGCGAGAAAACATCCGTCTCGGAAAACAGCCAGAGAAAACTTTATTCCACTGCAGTCAGTGAAAAACAATTCGGTCCTTAAAGGGAAAAAGTGAGCGTTCCTTCGTTTAAAACCTTCGGAAGGGACGAGGACTCTTGTGGGGGGGGGGGGGGGGGGGGGGGGGGAGGCCAGGGGGAGGGGAATACAGAGGAAGGGTTGTGGGAAGAACAAGGAGAGGTGTGGAGACGTAGGTATGACAACACTTGTTTGGACGGGCAGCGTTGTTTTGTATTTTATTCCAATGAATGATACGGCAATCATGACGATAAATTGGATAGCAAGGGAGCCTATACTACTTGGAAAGTTTAATGATAACGATCATAAACAATTATTATTATTATTATTATTATTATTATTATTATTATTATTATTACCATACGTTAGATATGCAAATATTACACAGTGAAGATAATAATAATAATAATAATAATAATAATAATAATAATAATAATAATAATAATAATAATAAATACATCAGAAGCAACCCGACGGAGAGAGGATATAGAAGAAGGTTGGTCAACATCTGGAATGAGAGGAATAACACCCCCCAAACAGAGCAGAGTCTGGCAGACCAAGTAAGGAACATAAAGAAAAAGACCTGGCTCTCCCTAACAGAAAGAGAAGAACTGGAAAGGGAAATGTCACACGACAACGAATTACACGAAGACGAACTGAGAGACGCTGCCACAGAAGACGACAGGGATGATGAGGTATCAAACAACGACACACTAAGAAACACCGACGAAGTAACAGAGAGGACGGAATAGGTAGAAAAGATTAGACAATGGGTGGAGCCAGATACAGAGAGAACAAAGATCCACTCCATGAAAGCCTACAACACCAAGAAATTAAGGGAGAAAACAAGTGAGGTCAATGAAATAATGGCCATAATACACACCACCAGTATCACAGAAACAAATAACTTGGCATATGCAGGAGCAAGATTAGTAGCAAAACTGATGGGGATTCGAACACCAACACCACCAGCACAACCAACCCAACAGAAACCAAAACAGCAACCTCCTTGGGAAAGGCGCCTGGAAAAGCAAATCATGGTGATGAGATCTGACTTGAGTAAACTGAAAGAGATGGCAGAAAAAAGACTAAGAAGCAAGAAAACAAGGGAGGAACTTAACGAGAAATACAAAGTACAAGAGAGGGGACTAAACAACACAATAGAAAATGTAAACAGAGGCTTAAGGCCAAAGCACATAAGATCCAACGGTACATGAACAGGAATAAGGGATACCAACGGAACAAACTATTCGGAACCAACCAGAAAAGACTATACAGCCAACTAAGAGGGGAAGACAACCACCAAGAAATTCCTGAAGCCGAACCAAGTAAGAGACTCTGGGAAAACATATGGAGCAATCCGGTATTACACAACAAACATGCAACATGGCTCCAGGAAGTCAAGGAAGAAGAAACAGGGAGAATAAAACAAAGATTCACAGAGATCATGACAGACACAGTCAGACACCAACTAAGAAAATGCCAACTGGAAAGCACCAGGTCCCGATGAAGTCCATGGATACTGGCTCAAAAACTTCAAGGCCCACACCCACGAATAGCAGAACAACTCCAGCATTGTATCTGAATCACATGCACCCAAATGGATGACCACAGGAAGAACATCCTTAGTACAAAAAGACAAGAGTAAGGGAAATATAGCCAGTAACTACAGGCCTATCACCTGCCTACCAATAATGTGGAAGTTACTAACAGGTATCATCAGTGAAAGGCTATACAATTACCTAGAGGAGACAAACACCATCCCCCACCAACAGAAAGGCTGCAGAAGGAAGTGTAGGGGCACAAAAGACCAGCTCTTCATAGACAGAATGGTAATGAAGAACAGTAGGAGAAGGAAAACCAACCTAAGCATGGCATGGATAGACTATAAGAAAGCCTTCGACATGATACCACACACATGGCTAATAGAATGCCTGAAAATATATGGGGCAGAGGAAAACACCATCAACTTCCTCAAAATACAATGCGCAACTGGAATACAATACTTACAAGCTCTGGAATAAGACTAGCAGAAGTTAATATCAGGAGAGGGATCTTCCAGGGCGACTCACTGTCCCCACTACTCTTCGTAGTAGCCATGATTCCCATGACAAAAGTACTACAGAAGATGGATGCCGGGTACCAACTCAAGAAAAGAGGCAACAGAATCAACCATCCGATGTTCATGGACGACATCAAGCTGTATGGTAAGAGCATCAAGGAAATAGATACCCTTATCCAGACTGTAAGGATTGTATCTGGGGACATCAGGATGGAGTTTGGAATAGAAAAATGCGCCTTAGTCAACATACAAAAAGGCAAAGTAACGAGAACTGAAGGGATAAAGCTACCAGATGGGGCAACATCAAACACATAGATTAGACAGGATACAAATACCTGGGAATAATGGAAGGAGGGGATATAAAACACCAAGAGATGAAGGACACGATCAGGAAAGTATATGCAGAGACTCAAGGCGATACTCAAGTCAAAACTCAACGCCGGAAATATGATAAAAGCCATAAACACATGGGCAGTGCCAGTAATCAGATACAGCGCAGGAATAGTGGAATGGACGAAGGCAGAACTCCGCAGCATAGATCAGAAAACCAGGAAACATATGACAATACACAAAGCACTACACCCAAGAGCAAATACGGACAGACTATACATAACATGAAAGGAAGGAGGAGAGGACTACTAAGTATAGAGGACTGCGTCAACATCGACAACAGAGCACTGGGGCAATATCTGAAAACCAGTGAAGACGAGTGGCTAAAGAGTGCATGGGAAGAAGGACTAATAAAAGTAGACGGAGACCCAGAAATATACAGAGACAGGAGCATGACAGACAGAACAGAGGACTGGCACAACAAACCAATGCACGGACAATACATGAGACAGACTAAAGAACTAGCCAGCGATGACACATGGCAATGGCTACAGAGGGGAGAGCTAAAGAAGGAAACTGAAGGAATGATAACAGCGGCACAAGATCAGGCCCTAAGAACCAGATATGTTCAAAGAACGATAGACGGAAATAACATCTCTCCCATATGTAGGAAGTGCAATACGAAAAATGAAACCATAAACCACATAGCAAGCGAATGCCCGGCACTTGCACAGAACCAGTACAAAAAGAGGCATGATTCAGTGGCAAAAGCCCTCCACTGGAGCCTGTGCAAGAAACATCAGCTACCTTGCAGTAATAAGTGGTACGAACACCAACCTGAAGGAGTGATAGAAAACGATCAGGCAAAGATCCTCTGGGACTATGGTATCAGAACAGATAGGGTGATACGTGCAAATAGACCAGACGTAACGTTGATTGACAAAGTCAAGAAGAAAGTATCACTCATTGATGTCGCAATACCATGGGACACCAGAGTTGAAGAGAAAGAGAGGGAGAAAATGGATAAGTATCAAGATCTGAAAATAGAAATAAGAAGGATATGGGATATGCCAGTGGAAATTGTACCCATAATCATAGGAGCACTAGGCACGATCCCAAGATCCCTGAAAAGGAATCTAGAAAAACTAGAGGCTGAAGTAGCTCCAGGACTCATGCAGAAGAGTGTGATCCTAGAAACGGCTCACATAGTTAGAAAAGTGATGGACTCCTAAGGTGGCAGGATGCAACCCGGAACCCCACACTATAAATACCACCCAGTCGAATTGGAGGACTGTGATAGAGCAAATAATAATAATCAAGTATCTTGCAATAATACGAATAAATATTATAACAGAAGCTGATTCCTCTGATGATGAAGATTGTACTGTTGTGATTATGATAATACTGAAGATGTACACAACAGAACATAATGGCAAATGGTCAGGAAACACAAACAATTAATTCCGTAACAAATACATGGATCACAACACCAATCGCCTCAAGAAATGACACCAGAGCCAGCAACACCTTTTTTCACCTCAGCTATACAAGCCGACCTGACAATTTCGATGCAGCTTTTAAGCAATATATAATATATATATATATATATATATATATATATATATTATATAATATATATATATATATATATAATATGATAAAAGAAAATAATGAAATAAAATTTGATTGACGTTTCACCAATCCATTTCACCATTGGTAGGTCGAGAGCGACCACGGTCCAATTTCCATCGAAGCCGAGCCAGAATCTGACTTGAAAGATAAGGAATATGAGACTGAATTTTAAGAGAGAAAGTTTTGTAGTTTTTCTGCCGATGATGCCTACTCTTTTCAATAATGGTACTCTAACTTCAGTAGTACTCAAGAAAATATTTTTTTATATCTGCCTGATAACACTTACGCTTTTGTTCAATACTCAGACTTTCGTGGTACTTCAATATGTTTCATTACTAAACAATATTACTGCAGCGTTAGATGAAGCTTGAAAAGAAAAATTATCTTTATTTGCTGAAAATAATTGTTCAAAAACATAT
>NC_087202.1:17453570-17456070 GCF_015104395.2 Macrobrachium nipponense
CAAAGGCTGAAGTGCCAGCGATCAGGTTAATGACTCTCCACTCAAATGGACGATACGGAAACAAGAGGAAAGATGTATAAGCAATGGAACGATTTGTGTATCTATCAAAGATATTGCTCTCTCCTCTCTCTCTCTCCGCCTCTCTCTCTCTCGCTCTCTCTCTCTCTCTCTCTCTCTCTATATATATATATATATATATATATATATATATATATATATATATATATATATATATATATATATATATATATATATATATATATATATATATATATATATATATATGAGAGAGAGAGAAACTCTGATATTTGGGTATAAATATATACGAATGTGCGTGCGCACACATGATAGCATGGATTCTTGATATATAATCGATTATACAATGTTGTATATAAATAATCTTGTCTCTGACAAGTAAAAGGTAGCGCTCTTCATAAACTCCCAGTAACGATTGATAGTTTCCAAATATGATTATTTACATGCGTACACCATGTATACAGAAAAAAAAGAGGTTCGTTCGATAGATCGTAATGAGAACGGAAAAGTACTTTATCGCTGGGCCCAAGCAATTACAGTAATTACAAGCTTTATATATTCTTTGAGTATTTAATACCTGACATCGCATAATACCGTTGTACCTTTGGATTTATGGAGTATACACACGCTCTGGCATGTAAGGAAACAGATAGAATTCCGAATATGAGGGGTTTATTTATATTAGTGTACTTAGAAAACAGACCCTCTCTCGAGCATACTGTATTAAAAGTAATGACTACTTCAGCAGCTTAACGCTTGTAGAGATTCTTGTCTATTTTTCGAATAGCGCCTTTTTCAGTACTACTTGAATACTACGTTGAATAGGCTAGTAGAGAGCCTATGGTGGTAATTTTCAAATGTAGGTCGTCAAAACCGGTGTATATATTTATATTTAAATTTTTACAGATAAACTCTGGTATCATAGTCATCAAAGTCATTAACGGTATCTCTCTCTTTCTCTCTCTTTCATTCTCTCCCTCACTCTCTTAATTGTAGCGAGCTTTCGTCTGGAGATGCCGGACATCCTTTAGGCTAGGAAGCTGAGAGTGGACTGCTTCTGGTGTGGTGTCCTTTATCCTTATATTCATCCTTATATTCGGGGTTGCAAGCTGGGGGTCTGCCTATTTAGGTAGTACTAAAAAAGCCGCTATTCGAAAAACAGAAGAATCTCTACAAGCGTAATGCGTAAAGTATGCTTGAGAGAGGGTTTATATATACAGATGAATATATATATATTATATATATATATATAGATAGAGTATCACTTATGTTTCTACATTCAATTAGTGTATCAAATATTATGAGGTAACGGATAATTTTGAATTATTTGGCTGAAAATCGCCTTTAACAATTAAAAGTATCTAAATTATTTGGATTTATAAAGTATCTGCATCCGCATGTGAATCCACGGGGGTATTGTACGGTCGTCATATATCCGCATCTGCATCCGTATCCAAAACTTTAAAAGCTTAATATCCATATCCGGATCCGCAAATGTAACAAAAATTGGTATCCACATCCGCAAATCCCATTTTCAGACATCCTATACATCTCTAATACATAAACATATATATATATATATATATATATATATAATATATATATAATATATATATTATAAGATATATATATATAAGTATATAATATATATCATATATATATATATATATATGTATATATATGTATCTATCCCTAATATATGATGTATTAGTGATGTATAGGATGTCTGAAAATGGGATTTGCGGATGTGGATACCAATTTTTGTTACATTTGCGGATCCGGATATGGATATTAAGCTTTTAAAGTTTTGGATACGGATGCAGATGCGGATATATGACGACCGTACAATACCCCCGTGGATTCGCATGCGGATGCAGATACTTTATAAATCCAAATAATTTAGATACTTTTAATTGTTAGAGCCGATTTTCAGCCAAATAATTCAAAATTATCCGTTACCACATAATATTTGATATACTAATTGAATGTAGAAACATTGGTGATGCTTATGTATGTGTGCGTATATACTTTCATAGAACGTACAAACAGTAATGAACGCTTTAGTTGTCTTAGCACAAGGTTAATTCATGTTCATTGCATGATAAGGGTAACAAAACTCGAATCCATTATTCGCATGAGATAGAGAGAGAGAGAGAGAGAGAGAGAGAGAGAGAGAGAGAGAGAGAGTCTCCTAAAAAAAAAAAGCAGTACCCTGCCTTTATGATTACAACTGCTGTAGATGACGGGAATTTACTTAAACAAATATGCTTTAAAACAAATGTGCTATAACAGAGCTACTTGTAAAATATTTATTCTGTGAAATTTGTAATCGTGTATCACATATTCTATATAATTTAGCCAAATTTAGCAAAAAGGAAAAAAATTACTTTTAGCTACAATGTTTAAGTATGAACTATTGAACACTGAGCAGGGGATGATATCCTCTTATCCACATTCTCAAACT
>NC_087202.1:17461070-17471070 GCF_015104395.2 Macrobrachium nipponense
TTTTTTTTTTTTTTTTTTTTTGCTCTATCACAGTCCTCCAATTCGACTGGGTGGTATTTATAGTGTGGGGTTCCGGGTTGCATCCTGCCTCCTTAGGAGTCCATCACTTCTTACTACTGTGTGCCGTTTCTAGGATCACACTCTTCTGCATGAGGCCCGGAGCTACTTCAGCCTCTAGTTTTTCTAGATTCCTTTTCAGGGATCTTGGGATCGTGCCTAGTGCTCCTATGATTATGGGTACGATTTCCACTGGCATATCCCATATCCTTCTTATTTCTATTTTCAGATCTTGATACTTATCCAATCCAATCTCTTTCTCTCAACAAATCTGGTGTCCCATGGTATTGCGACATCAATGAGTGATACTTTCTTCTTGACCTTGTCAATCAACGTCACGTCTGGTCTGTTTGCACGTATCACCCTATCCGTTCTGATACCATAGTCCAGAGGATCTTTGCCTGATCGTTTTCTATCACTCCTTCAGGTTGGTGCTCGTACCACTTATTACTGCAAGGTAGCTGATGTTTCTTGCACAGGCTCCAGTGGAGGGCTTTTGCTACTGAATCATGCCTCTTTTTGTACTGGTTCTGTGCAAGTGCCGGGCATTCACTTGCTATGTGGTTTATGGTTTCACTTTTCGTATTGCACTTCCTACATATGGGAGAGATGTTATTTCCGTCTATCGTACTTTGAACATATCTGGTTCTTAGGGCCTGATCTTGTTGGCGCTGTTATCATTCCTTCAGTTCCTTCTTTAGCTCTCCCCTCTGTAGCCATTGCCAATTGTCATCGCTGGCTAGTTCTTTAGTCTGTCTCATGTATTGTCCATGCATTGGTTTGTTGTGCCCCAGTCCTCTGTTCTTTCTGTCTTTCTCCTGTCTCTGTATATTTCTGGGTCTTCGTCTGCTTTTATTAGTCCTTCTTCATGCACTCTTTAGCACTCGTCTTCACTGGTTTTCAGATATTGCCCCAGTGCTCTGTTTTCGATGTTGACGCAGTCCTCTATACTGGAGTAGTCCTCTCCCTCCTTCCTTTCGTGTTATGTATAGTCTGTCGTATTTGCTCTTGGGTGTAGTGCTTTGTGTATTGTCATATGTTTCCTGGTTTTTCTGATCTGATGCTTGCGGAGTTCTGCCTTCGTCCATTCCCACTATTCCTGCGCTGTATCTGATTACTGGCACTGCCCATGTGTTTATGGCTTTTATCATATTTCCGGCGTTGAGTTTTGACTTGAGTATCGCCTTGAGTCTCTGCATATATTCTTTCCTGATCGTGTCCTTCATCTCTTGGTGTTTTATATCTCCTCCTTCCATTATTCCCAGGTATTTGTATCCTGTCTCATCTATGTGTTTGATGTTGCTCCCATCTGGTAGCTTTATCCCTTCAGTTCTCGTTACTTTGCCTTTTTGTATGTTGACTAAGGCACATTTTTCTATTCCAAACTCCATCCTGATGTCCCCAGATACAATCCTTACAGTCTGGATTAGGGTATCTATTTCCTTGTGCTCTTACCATACAGCTTGATGTCGTCCATGAACATCAGCATGGTTGATTCTGTTGCCTCTTTTCTTGAGTTGGTACCCGGCATCCATCTTCTGTAGTACTTTTGTCAAGGGAATCATGGATACTACGAAGAGTAGTGGGGACAGTGAGTCGCCTGGAAGATCCCTCTCCTGATATTAACCTCTGCTAGTCTTATTCCAGAGCTTGTAAGTATTGTATTCCAGTTGCGCATTGTATTTTTGAGGAAGCTGATGGTATTTTCCTCTGCCCCATATATTTTCAGGCATTCTATTAGCCATGTGTGTGGTATCATGTCGAAGGCTTTCTTATAGTCTATCCATGCCATGCTTAGGTTGGTTTTCCTTCTCCTACTGTTCTTCATTACCATTTTGTCTATCAGGAGCTGGTCTTTTGTGCCCCTACACTTCCTTCTGCAGCCTTCTGTTGGTGGGGATGGGGGGGTGGGTTTGTCTCCTCTAGGTAGTTGTATAGCCTTTTCACTGATGATACCTGTTAGTAACTTCCACATTATTGGTAGGCAGGTGATAGGCCTGTAGTTACTGGCTATATTTCCCTTACTCTTGTCTTTTTGTACTAAGGATGTTCTTCCTGTGGTCATCCATTTGGGTGCTTGGTGATTTGAGATACAATGCTGGAGTTTTTCTGCTATTATTATTATTATTATTATTATTATTATTATTATTATTATTATTATTTGTACTGAATTCATTTTTGCTGTTTGCCAGGTGTATCTTTCAAGGTAACACCGCTATGTGGGTAAATCGAAGATGGCCGCCATAGACTCAAAAGCATCACTTTTCAAGTTTTCCTCATTCTCCTAAGTAAACAAAAAACAAAATCGTAAATCCAAGATGGCCGACAACACATTTCAACATTCTTTCCTGATAAAGTGAACAAGTGTTAATGGTACAGGAATAATTTTTACTTGTTTAATGTTAAGGGTCAGTTATCATCATCGTCATGACCATCATCATGATCATCATCATCATTCACTTTAATTAAATAACACAGCGAAATAATTTCTAATAGGAAATGAGGGTAGATTTTTCATGTCGAATAAAATATAAAGCGGTCATTGTCTCCTGAATCAGAGAAACATCATCATTATGAAAACCCTCATCATAAAATAGCACATTACCCAACCATCATTAATGAAGTTGATGCAGTAAATTACAAATATTTAATGAAACCAAAAGAACATATGAAAGAAAATTTGACACCTCCTAGACATCTAAATCCTAGTTGACACCTTAATTAAACTAAACAGCATAATTTGTAAATTATGGCCTCATCCATATCTCATTCTGACGACCATTAAACCTTAGCAAATCCTATTATAAAGTCAGTGTACAATAACTATTTTTTTTAATATTACTTTCCTCTTAGTTAAACAAAAACATAAACTTAAATCCAGGAGGGTTGGCAACACATTTGAATATTGCTACATGACAAAATGAACAAAACTTAAGGGTACAGTAATCATTTCACCATGTCAATGGGTCAGACATCATCATCTTAACCATCATTATCACCGTGATCACCATCACCATCATCATCATTAAATAACACAATGGAATATCTTTCTAGAATTAAATAAAATTAGATTGGTCTTGTTGAATAAAGATAAAGCAATCATTTTCTTTGAGACACATGAACATCATCATTATGAAAATTATCATCATTAAATAGCATACAACTAACTTGTCACAACTATTAATGAAGTTGATATAGTAAATCATGAATATTTAACTGACACCAAGATTGCATAGAAAATTAAAGTTACAGATTGCGAACTGATGAGATGCCATAATTGTTGGGCTTCAATATTGCTACAATCTTCATCAGATGTGCTACACTTGCATGCTGCTGTACAATGCAACTGAGACTTCTTACATCAGCATCGTGTACTCATACATCGCATAGCATAGTTGCAGGTAAACAGTTCCACACATGAATCTGGGAAAGCATCCATTGTTTTCAGAGTACTCTCAGCCAGGGATGTGTCAACCAGCAGTAGGTTCGGGTAACTGATGATGTGTCCAGCTTTGTGAAATAGTTGAACAAGCTCTTTAGATCGCTGGCAAGCCCATAATGTTTAGGAGTTCAATGCTTTCCAAAAGACTCTGTCCACCAAACATCAACCGAAGGAACACAAAAATGCTATTTGGGACACAGGATACCATTTTATCTTCACTGATAACAAATCCCTTGTACATAGGATGTACCAGTATATCACCTCTCAGTCTCAAAGTCACATGAATCATCTCAATGAATCCTACAGGTGAATGATATTTTGGTATCACTGTTGCCTCCTCCGGTTCACAGTGATGTTGAGAAACATGTCCAAATTCAACTGGTACTAGTAGCATCTCTCGTTCTTTAAGTGTAATCACTTCATATACATTATGTAGGCATTGTTCCATTTTTTCTTTAATCATACATCATCGACTGATGTAAGATGGGCGTATATCTATCTTTGTATTTTCTGCCAAATCACAATATCTCTGCTATACTTCGGATAGCTGGAACACATAGCCCTTTTTTGCTGCTGTTGTTAGTTCATCAATCAATCATCCCATTGCTAGATTGTGGCCTGTACACTTTCCTTTGTTTTAAAGGTTTTACGGAGAAACTGCTGGTAGCAAGGATCGTGTTATTTTCCTTCAGCAGCTATGAGGTCACTGACACCAGCAAGGTCAAGTGAAAGGCTCTGGTCATATTTTGCTGCTTCCAAAATCCGATTACCTCTGTCCATTGTGGTTACTGATGAAATCTTGACTTTCGAAGCCGCTGAAGAGCTTCTGAGTCTTGATTATATACTTAGCCCTGCATCTTACTGCATCGGTAGCAGTTGGTCATTTGCTGCTGTTCTTCACACTGCTCCCTGGATATGTGGCTTTTACTGGTATAGGAAGCATAACATGACCGGTGCCAGGAAAAAATGCTGTTCTTCTGCACTAGCAATTTCAAGAATACGTTCGACTGCATTTCTGTTTTGAGGATCCCGAAGTTTGGACCTACTTTGCTCTGACTCTAGGAGTGTTTTTAGGCCTGTTTTGTTGCATTGTACAACTTGCCTGCCCTTTTGGTTTCTAGGCATACGATGGAATTCGCAATGTACTAGATCTACAGAGTACAGGCGGCTTCCATTATGGTACCTCTCATTTTGGAAACAAAGGAAAAAAAATCCTCCTTTGGACATTTATCTCAATTAATGCATGCCATTGCAATAAATAACATTCTTGAACTTGGACTTGGAGCAACTGCAAACTGATGATAATCTGTTAAGAATGAAAGAAATCATATGGTAATAAATAGTCTTGGAAACCATGAAATATATGTAGACGTGAGCTCATTTAATTAAGCATTCTGCTAGGAAAACAAATATTTAAAGACAATAATTTATGCAAAATAATTTTACTACTGCATATTTTGAGCACAAAATCAATTTCTGTGACCTTCAAAACATAGTTCTATATAACAAGTGTCTTTTTATCATTCCCGGAAGCAAAAATATCAACAATCAAATAAAATGGCGGCCATCTTGAATTTTCACAGTGTAGGATGTTTTATTTAAACACAAAGACACACCTGCGCTTTTTATTTTCAATAGACATTGATATGTCTTACATTTGAAGAAGTTCTTCAAAATATGCAACGTCTAGGAAATTGACGTCCATCTTGGATTTTGTCCTCTAGGATCAAAACTGCTAGAGATATAGCTTGGAAAACAGCAAAATTGGATTCAACACAAAAAAGACGCCTCAGAAAAGATTGTTTGTCAACTTTGACTCAAAAATGCCTGTGGATCCTTATACGGCCACATTTTCCAGATTTTGAACTAGACTGATACACACACACACACACACACACACACACACACACACACACACACACACACATATATATATATATATTATATATATATATATATATATATATAATATATATAATATATATATATACTATACATATATATATGTATGTATGATAATAGTACGTATGTATGTATGTATATGTATATACGTATATATGTATATGTATATCTCATCAGGGGAAACACATAGGGAAAGGCATCGTACTCAGGTTATCAAACCAAATTTATTTCGCCGACGTTTCACACGACTCCTATTGTCGCATTCTCAAGGCTATAATTAAAGATAAACACACGGTCATTAAAACTACTGCACTGCATAATTCATAAAAATTACGCAATATTTAAAAATTCAATGAACATCAACATCAGAATGTAGAACATTTAAAAATTTATGAATCTCATAAAAAACAGAAAAAAAACATACTAAGCGCTGAAATTATGTACAGTACAGTTACATTAGAATTATTTAAAAATTACAGAAAAAAAAAAAACATACAAAAATTATGATATGTCTGTAAAAAAAAAAAAAAAATAAAGAAATAAAATAACACTAAAACAGTAAGGCTATTCTGTATCTTATCCTCGCAAAGGACGGGCAGTGACTGAGAGAATTTTTAGAAAATGTCTAAAAATTCTCTCAGTCACCTAGGATGTATATGTATATATATATACGTATATATATATATATATATATATATATATATATATATATATATATATATATATATAAATAAGTGTGTGTGTGTGCGTATATGTGTGCGTGTGTGTGCGTAATGTGTATATTATAGAATATAATTGCAAAATGCTTATTTGATATGAAAGCATTTAATTACATCCCTTATACGTATAAAATTTGAAATTCGTCTATGAAGTTTTTCTTCACATCTTGACTGTTTTTCTCATTATCCTACCCAGTTATGCACTTTTTATTCGGTGCTTGATCCACGCACTGCAACATCAATTTCCGTTATAACTTGCTTAAGGCATCAGTCCAGGTTCCATTAGGGCAGCGATAAACAACACTTAATAGTCATCTTGATGCCCCATTACATCTAATGGTCCATTTACCGCTCTGTTAATGGTGGGCATGAAGCTAAAACAACATATAAAGATTGCACAAAAAACCGGAAAGTCTTGGGTAATCTTTTTTATTTCTTTGCAAGACTTGTTTCGGATTCAGGTGATCCTGAAGATGGCTCGTGAGGCCAGTCTGCTGGATCATTATTTAGTGCACCGTTCCTTTTATCTTCCACTTCTTCACATTCTATGATTGATCTTAATTCAGCAACCGCGCAGGTTTGAGTCGTAAAAGCTTATGTCTTTTTAAAGTGTCTCCCGTTAGACGTTCGTCGCTAGTTCTTGTCTTAACTAACGATTATTTTTTTTTCTGTTTTTTTTTTGCATATTCATGGTCATTCCTTTTCATTTAATATAAAAGGGGCCTATGGTTACCTTTCCATAAAAAGCGAAGAGATTCACGCATATCTAAACTTGAGAATAATGACCTTTTTTCCACTTAGTAACTTATTCCGCCTTTCTCTAAGTTAATTTTTATCAATAGTTCTTTGAAGAATCACCCAAACTTGACCAGATCGCTTCAAGTTATAACATTCAAGTTCTCTTGCAAGTTAGAAAATTTATTCCAATTGAGGCAAGTGAAACTTTCTCATCCTTATCCTTCAGCTCATTAGGTCATGATATTAGTAATGCTTTCTGTGGAATAAATGAGCTACCAACATCTTTTAGTGAGACTTACTCGAAAATCTTTTCGCGACTTCAATACTTCATTCGAACAAATGTTGGAAAGATTTTGAACGAGGCGAGAATTAATATAGTTTCTTTGTCTTGTTTCAACTCAAATTGAGTTGCATCTACAATTTTCGAATCATGTTAGTTTTATGTACAAATTAAAACTACTGAGATGGCTATTTGTTTGTCCGTCTGCACTTTTACTGCCCACGCTCAGATCTTATAAACTACTGAGGCTAGAGGGCTGCAAAGTGGTATGTTGATAATCCACACCCTAATCATCAAAACATAGCAAATTGCAGCCTCTAACCCCGTTAGTTTTCATTTTATCTAAGGTTAAATTTTAGTCATGCTCGTGCGGTTCCAGACGCACGAGCATGACTAAATTTAACCTTATTGGTGTCAACATCACAGGCTACCACCGGGCCGTGGCTAAAAGTTTCATGGTCTACGGATGAGAGTTTCATGTGCCGCGACTGAGATTTTCATTCAGCATTATTTCGTGGTCAGGAAACTTGATTGCGTCGAAGAAACTTTGGCGGATTTTTCTACTTTTTTGTAAATGAATTCACTAACGGAAAACTAAACGAAATCTATTTGATAAATTCATTCACAAAATGACTCAAATCCTTCATTCTCTAATCATTCAGATTAGTAATGAATTGGTGTAAGATAATGAAGAACATTTATTTGAATCTGACTAAATGAACTGGAAACAAGATTCTTAAGTAACCTAACGACATATCTTTATCGCATTCTACCTTTCTAATTCAAAGTTTTGTTCTTACGGTATTCTTAAGAAAAGCCTAGTAAGATATCTTGACGAAACACCGAACTCACAAAAAAAAAAAAAAAAAGAAAGTCCTTGATATTTGACACCGTCTGTCCTTTCGAGATACATTGGCTGATCGAACACGCAATATCCAGTAGCAGAAAGCATGCAAATAAAATATCAGTCAAGTTATCGCCTTCGCAATGCAGTAAACAATGTCGGCAAAATATATAGAAAAAACAAACTTTTTTGCGTACGAGTTATGTATCGTCTCACAAAATTGCAATTTTTATGTCACAAAATTACCAAACGACACCAATTTGATTCTCTCTCTCTCTCTCTCT
Organism: Macrobrachium nipponense; assembly: GCF_015104395.2. Classification (NCBI taxonomy): domain Eukaryota; kingdom Metazoa; phylum Arthropoda; class Malacostraca; order Decapoda; family Palaemonidae; genus Macrobrachium; species Macrobrachium nipponense. The sequence continues at coordinate 17,469,337 of NC_087202.1, forward strand.
CTCTCTCTCTCTCTCTCTCTCTCTCTCTCTCTCTCTCTGGGATACAGAGAAATATAGTATAAGATAAATAAGTTTTAGCCATAATTATCAAATTAAATTACATTTCTCAGTAATCGAAAATGATTTTGCGATAGTATTTCTTATTCGCTCACGTAGTTCTGGCTTTCGTCAATTTGTATTAGAACATGTTTAAATGTTATTTCTAAATCTCCCAAATATAAACAATTTACTATGAGATTGTCATTATGAACATATATTAAATTATTTACATGGCTCTAAGTTTTAATGATAACCAACTTTTATTGTTCTGGATTTAGTTTAATGTGTTGGAGTGTAAATATATCTATAAATATTGTATTTGGTAAATAATGCAAAGGATTATTCATCTCCAAGTAATGTTCAAAAATAAATTCAAAATTCACAGTTTGCTCATTGAATTGCACGAATGAATTTCGTATGGTGCCGAAGATTTTCTAATACCATTCAGTTTCGGTAAAGACATTTGGCACATCATCATTTACAGGGTGTGTTGATTTTATTTTTAATGTCATAATTTTCATGCAAGGCAGCTCTTATACAATAATAAGTTCTTAATTATGATCCCTTCTCTTTAGAGGGCAAATTAAGATTATCAACAATGTAGGACTAAATTAAAATCAGTTATAGTAAAATATCTGAAGGAGAGTGCCGTCACAACACTGTTAAATATCATTACTTCTACTACTACTACTGCTACAAGGGCAGAGAATAGGGGCTAGCATCACTGCCGCAGCATCTGATCTTAAAAGACTCGAAACAAAACAAACTAATAATATCGGACTCAACGTCCCACTTGTTTAATTAATACAGATCCATAGCCAAACAAATAACCTTTGTGTACAACCAGAGAAGAAACAAGGGGAAAGCCGCGAGGGGAGTTTGCATGTGGAAAGGTGCATGCAAATGCATGCAGTCAATCACTGAACCCGGATGGCCCATGCGCCAGGTGGAGGAACCCGACCTACTACATAGGAAAGAAATGCATCGGAAAGGTATATATATATATATATATATATATATATATATATATATATATATATATATATATATATATATATATATATATATAAACATATTAAGGCATTAACCTTTCTTGTTAGCACAAACACATTAGTCTTTTAACCAACGTATCGGTCTCCATTCTTTCCATATGAGCAGAATCATTCTAACAAACCTTTTTATCACTTTTAAGCATTCTTTCCTTCTTTTAGTAGTTCTTATAACATATCTTTCACAGGCTATTCTATCCAAGAAGCTCAGCCTTCTTTATATCATTTGCATTTAACATTATACTAAACTTCCGCAGAGAAGCGATATCTTAACGGTACCTTCGTTCATGGCGTTACTGGTTTCCCTAGACACTCCACGTCTCTTTCTAATATTTTTCTCACTTCTCTGTACCCCTCCCCTCCCTCCCCTCCTACGTTCTAATTCTTCTTCTTCTTCGCTTTATTTTCCATCTTCTTCTTCTTTGTCTTTAACTTGGCGCATTTTATATGGGGTCACTGTTTCCTATGATCCTTCCCCACCTTCCTCTGCCCAGGGAGTCCTGACTTCGTTTGCCATTTTATCCTTCCCTTTCATACACACGATCTTCTCTGCTGGACATGATAATACCACTGTAGTCTTCTTTCCTGAGCCTTCTTCAATACTTCCCCGACCTAAATGGTTCCTCTGATAATTTCATTTCTGATC
>NC_087202.1:17476070-17483570 GCF_015104395.2 Macrobrachium nipponense
CGTGCACATTCGACACATTCTTGAAAAATACTAACAGCAGTGGATAAACAATTTCTCCTTATTAACCAGTAACGCTGTCTCTGGCTGATCCTTGATAAGTGAACTTTTACAGTCCTGAATTAAAAGTCACTTGAATTTGTCACCCAAACTTTTTCTTTTACTTTTCTTCTACTCTCTAGGTTGAGAGACCAGAGTTTGAGATCTTTCAACTCTCTCTCTCTCTCTCTCTCTCTCTCTCTCTCTCTCACTCTCTCTCTCTCTCTCTGAAGAGAGAAAAGATGATGCTCTTTGAAGGCCTTATCTTTTGCATAGTACAATATAGGAACGTTCGTCGTTTACTTCCGTCGATTTTCCTTCGTATTCAAGATATTTATATTATAACGTTGTGAGCAAACGTTATTCATGAAATATTATTCAGTATTAATTGTTATAGGCAACATGTTGGGAATGCGCATCATCCGATTCTTATCATTAATCAACTCCCCTCCAGGGATATATTGATTTTATTAGCGAAGTATTTCAACGTCTTCGGTTAATATCAACTTTCACTCATTCCTTCTTCAATTATGGTATTCCGAAATGATTATTTATTTACTAACGACAGTCTCCGTCTATTGAAGAATATATATATATATATATATATATATATATATATATATATATATATATATATATATATATATATATATATATATATATACATAAATGTGTGTGTGTTTCTTTATATAAACATACAATAATTATATGTATGTTGACTCTAGTTGTAATATTTTAAATGTCCATGAACCGAATTTTGTTTTCCCGCTTTCAGTAAGTATCCCTTTTGGATTATCTCATATATTCATACGTGGAACTCACTCACTCAAAGAGATTTTCATTTGCATAGCGCGTCATTAATACGAGGCACGCGATAAATAAAAGCTTTATTTGTGAAGACTTAGCATTCATATTTATCTCGATAAATATCGCTGAATGATTTTATTCAGGGCAAATCTACCGGTGAAATTGAAAGTGAAAATGTTCCCTTTCATAGAAAAAGTTTGTTCTTTATAGTCAATACTCAAATGTTTTCACCCATATTCTTAACATTTCGTTATTATGGTAAAATGGGTTTTTTTTATTGAATAGTCTTGTACAATTTTGATTAAACACAATACACAGTGGCTCAGTCATTTGTTTCATACAAAGTTGATTGTTACCCTTTAAAATTCAATTCATTATCTCAAAAGAGACGTCCATTCAAATCCATATTCCTGTAAAACAGTTTTTACGAAGAATGAATAACCAATAGAACAATCAAAAGGAGAAAAATATAAAAAATAAATGAAAAAAAGAGACCTATTATTAATATCATTTTCATTTACAAGCCGCCATTAATAAGGAGCTTTTTTCCTTGCGCATATAAATGAAAGACTCAATCATTGGACTTATTGGGTAAAAATGGATATAATTTATTTTTATAACAATTTCAATGAAGTTTTCCAATGCAAGACTTTAAGAAAAAGTGATAAAGAAAGGCGGAACAATTTCATTTCAATAACAACAAAGAAACCTGTCACAAACAATAAAAAAAATTCAGTATTGATTTCCAAAAAAATCGGGATTCTTCTCTCGAGAATTTCCCTGAAATCTTGAATATTTTATCTTTAGATCATTTATGACTGGAATTGTTTTTCTTTTCAGTGATTACGTATTCGGTTAGTAAAACTAATTATTAAAACGATCATAAGATTTGATTTCGTATATATTCTATTTTTTCGAATATTTTATTTCTCAGAAGACCAAATGAATTGAAAACACTGGAATAAGCAAGAGAGTAAATTATATTTTCTTTTTCGTCCATTTCATTTATCAATTATCGCAGATGCGATATAGCTGGAAAAGAGGAGAAAGGTAATGGAAATAGTAATGAAAACCGCAACAGCTAGCGGATAGATTGTCCGTTATACAAAAGAGAAAATATCGTGAAATAAAAGTATAAAGATATGAAGTGGAAAATTTAGAGGGGTTTATCTTACATATACCAGACACATAAGTAATCACATTCTAGGATATCATAAGTCTGCATAGTAGCTAGACACACACACAGACACAAAGAGAGAGAGAGAGAGAGAGAGAGAGAGAGAGAGAGAGAGAGAGAGAGAGAATTAAATAAAGACAACTTTGCTACTATAGTAGAAATTGGACTTAACTCGTGAACTCCCACTGGTAATTATCACCGTTACAAATGGAGTAGAGTCCATATATGGCGGGAGAACGAAAGTGAGAATGACTGAGCATCCTATTCAATCGTATTGCTAATTCGATTGCTATTAGAGCCCTCACAATTTGTGGCGTTCTTACTACTATCTTTCTGGGGTATTTCAGTAAATGTCTAAAATATAACTCTCTCTCTCTCTCTCTCTCTCTCTCTCTCTCTCTCTCTCTCTCTCTCTCTCTCTCTCTCTCTCTCTCTCTCTCTCTCTCTCTCTCTCTCCTTCTTTTATTTTTCCTTTTCTTGTTTCCAAAATTACAAACAAACTGCATTATCTTAGTGAGCTTGACCTTCCTCACTACCAAACTCGAATTCAGCTTATTACTATTATTGGGCACAGTCTTCCGTGTCGAAAATGATGATAATGGTTGCAGATCCACCACCATAATATAATTGTGTGAGTTGATGGTTCATTATAAATATCAATAGCTTTTGAATCCTGTGCTAGGTTCATCCTCAGAGATAAACCTAGCACAGGGTTCGAAAGGTACTGATATTTATAAAGTACCATCAACGCTCACACAGCTAGCTATATTGTGGACCTGTAAACATTATTATTATTATTATTATTATTATTATTATTATTATTATTATTATTATTATTATTATTATTATTATTATTATTATTATTATTATGTTAGACCCAGTTCTTCCTAATTACAGCATCATTTCTGGTAATTACTTTCAGCGGTAGAAAAACCATAAACCATAGCCACCAGAGATGACGAATTCCGGCACAAAAACGACCAATCATAACCATGTCCCCGCCCAAAAACGGCCGAGAGCTACCGCTATCGGAAACCAATAACGCCAGACGTTAATATCACATTTATGACAACGTCGCGGAAAATGTTATTATTTCGGGATACATTTTTTTCATTACTGACTCTGGTGTGTGTGTGTATATATATATATATATATATATATATATATATATATATATATATATATATATATATATATATATAGATTATTAAAACAACTTATCTTCTCCACAAGAGTTATAGAATGGTAACAGATATCATGTTAATAGGTTACACAACGAAATCACCAAAGCTCCTACGACGATATACAATTACATAAGTCTGATAATACAAATAAACTATATATTACATGGAGAGAGAGAGAGAGAAGGAGAGCGAGAGAGAGAGAGAGAGAGAGAGGAGAGAGGAGAGAGGAGGAGAGGAGAGAGAGAGAGAGTAATCAGTTAATATACCCAGTTTCGAATCATTTCACTTCAGTTCAAATGCTTTGTCCTATGCCAGTCCCAACTGTAAACCTATACAGCATTTTAATTAAACCGGCCTCAAAGTCAGTGCATATCAAACACATTCTCGAACTCCCATCAAAGAATGGGGGGGGGTGGGGGGCGGGGGAGGAATAAGAGAGAAGAAACAAAAGCATTAACAGGAAACAACGAAGACGCTATTGATAAGCGTCGTAACAAAAGCTGCTTATTGTGGAGAGCGTTCCCTGATTACGCGGAGCTGAGCACAAGGCAGTATTTATGCTTTCAAAAAGCATTTTATGAAGCTGTTCAACACCTGGATTTTTCATCATATTTATTTATTTATTTTTTTTTTGGTTTACCTTATTATTTATATTTTATTCATTTTTTCGTTTATTTCTGCTCTAATTTCCATAATACATGCAAACGCTTTCATTTGCGTCAGAACCCCCTCCCCAAGCGCGCACACACATATGTACATATTTATATATCTACATAAAATTTTATTGGAATATAATTACTGTAAATTGTTGAATTAAGAACTGAAAGAAATGAAGCTTTAATACCGTTGCTTTTTCTTTTCATATCTTTACACGCAATCGCATGGATCTTTACTTGACTTTGCGATAATCATCACTGGCTTAAATCAAAGGTATCGGATTCTGTTCCCTAATCGAACACGGGGCAGGATAAAGTAGGCGTGGAAACTGTTTTGAGATGTCTAAAGATGATAAAGATCATACCTCTTTTAGATGTCAGGGAATGTGAACCATAAGTGTCTTTTTTTTTCTAAGAAAAAAACGAGACATTAAGCAATAAGAGATACAGAATAATATAAAATAGATAAAGGAAGATAGTAGGTTTTCAAACACGGAAATTCATGCACAGATAAGAATATTTGTAAAATCTCATCCAAACGGTGAAGAACAAAGGGAAGGTAATATGAAATGAAAATAAAATACCAATGGCAGTAATGACATGGGAGAGAGTATACATTATGAAAAAAATATTTTCCGGAGCAGTACGAAAAACTTCAAAGAACCACAAGCTTCTTTCAGTGAAACAAAAACGCAGCAATTGCCAATGTTAGGATTTTCTAGGTGCATTCCAGATCACTGCCATTTGGGCAGCTTCCGTTGGGATGAAAAATTTTCGAAGTACCACTGGCCTTGAGAACCCTAAAACATGCCTAGAGTGATAAGATGGTTGTTCCCAAAGACTTCGGGTTATAATTGTTATAGTATATGCTCTTGTCCTTTTAAGCGTCATTGGAACTATGCTACGTTAGAGTTTAATAGTTGTCCGTACGCTCAATCATGCAGAAACGCTAAATGTGAAGAATAAGCTAAATAAGGCTCTCTAAAATTTGGCGTTAAATTCACTCGTTCATTAGAAGCTAAATGTTTAGAAGAATGACGATAATCTAAGAATGATTTGCTTAGCTCTAACAATGCCTGTATCAGCATTCTGGTTTCAAGGCTGAAACGCGCATGCAATAGATTGCGAATATGTAGTGTAGGGTAAACACAGTTCAGAAACAACCAGAAATAATTTTCTAAACGTTCATGCATCGTTCTGAATTGTTAAGCATAGCCCAAAATAGCATTCTTCATCATTAGGACCTAAACTAAAAGTTTAGACGCATACGCGACAATAATAGTGCTCTCTCTCTCTCTCTCTCTCTCTCTCTCTCTCTCTCTCTCTCTCTGAAGGTCATTGAATAACAATGTCGTTATTTTATCAACCCTATACTCTCATTTGACTACCTCACTGCAATGAAACCTGGAGCAAAGGTCCCCTTAATTAACAGTTGACGTTACAGCACTGGACTAGGAATCGTCAAGAACAATGAAACTAGAGCTACACAATTTCTGGCAGGAAATTTAACTTTCAGCCCCAGACGTTCATAGCCTTGAGCCCACAAGGTTGGTGGCTGACTGTGGCTGACTGAGGCTTTGGAAGGGAGAATATGGAATATGGGTTGTAAAAAGGCGTTTTAGGATGTCCATATTGTCCCTATTCTCAACTAATAGAAATTTTAAATATTATATACTTACTAAGCATCCTTTTACAGATATTAAATGTCTAGATGAAATAAGTATTTAGTCATAGAAGACGATTATGGAACTGAAATGAAAAAAAGGCAAAAAAAATGAACTTAAACATTGCTCATAAAATATCAATACCATTTCTTGTCAGTTACGATGATTACAAGGAAGCTAAAGAAAACTGAATCGTATTAGCTGAGTTTAAGTAGATAAAATTTCACAACACCAATTCAGTTGTTTGAGTGCTGAAAAACCTATATATATATATATATATATATATATATATATATATATATATATATATATATATATATATATATATATATATATATAATATCTGTGTATATATACTACATACATACATACATACATACATACATACATAATGTATACACAGGCACAGACTCACACATGTATGTATGTATGTATATATATAGATATATATATATATATATATATATATATATATATATATATATATATATATATATATATATAATATTCTCAACTTATTTTAGTGATGAGGTTCCTTCCCATCTCCCCTAACCCAGGACCCTTTTATGACTTATTTTAGATGAAAAAAAAAAAAGACCTGAAAAAGGAAAAAATATGCATTTTACAATATCTGACGAAAGGACTACTTTTTAATCTCCTTGTTTCTGAAGAGATGAGAGGGAACGCATCTCTGTGAACCAGAGAAATTGAAGTGCCAAACTTCATATAACAGGCTAATTAGGTTATGTTCTTCGCTTTGATTCTTTTCTCTTGTTCTTTTTTATCATTCCCATTCCTTTCATCTCATGGTCCCACTCAGATATCTTATTTGCACTTCAAAATTCTAAACAACCCTACCCCCCTTCTCTCTCTCTCTCTCTCTCTCTCTCTCTCTCTCTCTCTCTCGGCTCTCTCTCGTATTTTAATGTAAAATCACTTCACTTCGATAGAAAAAGGAAAGCTCTGAATCCGACGAGGTCCAAATATTCATGACGAATCGCCAGATATGACTTTTATTCGAAAGGTTAGATACAATTTATGTCTCCTTCTTGTGCTGGTTAGTTCTCAGGGCTGTCTCTTTTCTTGGAATTGTTAAATGTTAGATATGATTTACTTTTCTTGGTATGTCTGTTCCTCATAAAGGTTATTTACAAAGGATATCTTTATCTACGAATGGTTACTTAAAGAATATGGGTTTTTTCCCCTCCTTTGCAGTTGATCAGTAGCCGCATATATAATTCAATTTATGGTTGGATTCCCGATCCGGGAATCTAAAGGTTAATAGCTACATGAGTTTTATTCCTGGAAAGGTTAGCTGCAAACCAAAGTTTTTTCAGCTGATCAGTTACCAGGTACACCTATTGAATTTTAGTTTTTTCTAAATGATACCATTGAGATGGCTTTGTCTGTCCGTCCGCACTTTTTCTGTCGACCCTCAGATCTTAAAAATTACTGAGGCTAGAGGGCTGCAAATTGGTATGAAGATCACCTACCCTACAGTCATCTAATATACCAGTTTCAGCCCTCTAACCCCGTAGTTATTATGTTATTTAAGGTTAAAGTTAGTCATGGTCGTACATCTGGCACCGCCATATGTTCCAACAACACAGGCCACCATGGCAGCAGCTGAGAGTTTCATGCTTCGTGGCCGAGAGTTTCATACGCTGTATAGAAAACCCGATTACGCCGAAGATTCATCGGCACATTTCTTACTTGTTTTCATTCTAACTATTAGCTAATATATATATACATATATATATATATATATATATATATATATATATATATATATATATATATATATATATATATATATATATATATATATATATATATATATATATATATCTATATATATATATATATATATATATATATATATATATTAGATATATATATATATATATATATATATATATATATATATAGTGTTTTTATATAGGATGTTCGATTAATAGATATGTTGTTCGCATGTA
>NC_087202.1:17488570-17506070 GCF_015104395.2 Macrobrachium nipponense
TGTAGTATGTATGGATGTATCTTTCAAAAAGATATCCTACTTGAACAACAGATAAAAGAACTACTACTAACGCTTCAACTAAATAAGAGCTGCAATAGTCCTTGACTGCTACTACAAGTTCAGCAATATTGTAGGTTTTGTCATCATATTATTAGTCAGCTCATCCGCCGTTTTGAAATCACAATTGGTAAATATTAAAATCCTCTAATAGTATTTATAAAAACAAAATGCAGAAAAAATAACTCTCCTAGTTTTTTTCTTTTTTTTAACATGGTTTGATTCGGAGTTTAGGATACCGAAGAAGAAATATCACGTGGCTCATATATAATGTTGTTCTATATTGCGTTAAAATCAAGCTCATTCTTCCTAAAACGAATGATAATCAAAGCCAAACTCCCCAGAAAACTCAATAGGAGCTTCAACATATGTACAGGTAATTTGAACCTTTCTAGAATGTCTAAAACACACAAGTCGAAAGTGGCTGGCTCTCTATGCAAAAGCTCTGATTTCATTAAGCAAAAGGGAGCAAATGGCGATCATTTTAATTCATAAGTTTAAGCAATTGCTTTTTGCCTAAGCATTTGCTACCTTTGGCTACCTGTCTTTTGCTTCTTCTCACAAACTTTTGGTTTAAGCAAATTCTTGTCTTTTATTCATAAGGCATATGATGCACTAATTTCCTGTAAATTTTCAGATGTTAGACGTCAATTGACTCTCTTGTGAGATAATGTTTAGGCTACAGTACTATAAAAAATTAGGATGCCGGGGCATTTGATAATGTTTCATAGGAGATTACTTTTTTATGATTACTATGAATTGTGAAAAATAAAAGAAACTTTAAAATCCTTTATTCTATTTAGGTAAACCATAAATATTTTACAAACGAAAACATCTGTATTCCAAATAAATATAGAGGACAAGACACAACCCCTTTCTTTTAGATTAGCGCTCATAAAGACAGAACCTGACTCTAATTCTCAACCTAATAACTTTTCTTTTGGTTCTAAAATGTCATGCGTTGTAATTCTATTCTGTGGATTCTATGCGTTTCGTTTTATACCCTTTTGTACTGCGGTAGACCTCGGACGTGATTCATACAATTGGCAGCTAACTGTAGAGCTTGACCTATGGCAATATGGGTAGGGGAGCGTACAGTCTCATCATATATATATATATATATATATATATATATATATATATATATATATATATATATATATATATATATATATATATGTATGTATGTAGTATGTAGGTAGGCAGAAGAAGGTCGTAGTATACATCAAAGATAGGTGACAAGTGGACAGCCAGTTATCAGTTCGGATATCATTAATTTCCCAACGCGTTTCGTACCATCATGTTACATCTTCAGGGCTACAAAAGAACAATAAAACACAAATTAAAGCACATGAACAACAACAACTTAAAACAATAGATATTAAATATAAGAATAAAATTAAAATACTTCTTAAGTTTTAACTGTAATTTCAATTTTATTTTTAATTTCTATTGTTTTAGGTAGTTGTTTTCCATGTGCTTTAATTTGTTTCCATCGTTCTTCTGTAGCCTTGAAGATGTAACATGATATTAGTAACCGCGCCGGCGAATAGATGTTATCTTAATTGATAACTGGCTGCCTACTTGTCAAATATCCTTGATATATATATATATATATTATATATATATATATATATATATATATATATATATATATATATATATATATATATATATATATATATATATATATATATATATATATATATACTATATATATATATATATACATATATATATATATATATATATATATATATATATATATTTATATATATATGTGTGTGTGGTGTGTGTGTGTGTGTGAGTGAGTGTGTGTGTGTGTATTATAAATATATATGAACTATTTTCTCTCCAATTTTATCTGGGCTAATGCATTAATTCTCTACACGGTGACTATGCAGTGCCTGCTATTGTATTACCCCTTCAGAATAAAAAGAACATTCATCAAAAAATGCCTTGTCATGGAATTACTTGATATATTGATATATTACATGGCAAAACTGGTATTTTGAAACTATGTATTCCAAAATGCAATTTCTTTACGGTACGCTGCGTTAAAATTGATATGATGGCTTCTGCGGGAAAATTTCATATGCCGTGAAATAATTCCGCCTCCTCGCCCGGAACAAAGTCCTTCCCCAATATAATTAAATATTTATAAAATGTGAGTAAATACCAGACGTCCCGTGAAATTACATTGGCTTGAGGCGAACCGTGAAATCCTTTGAAGACGTATTGATCCCTTCTACATTTTTCAGCATCTGGGAAACGATGCGACTCCTATTAATGTAACGCATAAAATTGTCAGACACTAATAGAAAAAGCTTGGATGTTCCTGGGGGACTGAAATTGGAATGGATAAAAAGAAGGACTTCGGACACTGCAATACAAAGAAAGAATCATCCTCAAACAACTTTAGGATTATTATGAATTTTCATGGTACATAGAATTGAAAAGATTTTATATATATATATATATATATATATATATATATATATATATATATATATATATATATATATATATATATATATATATATATATAGAATAAAGAATTAGGAAATCAAGTTATTAAAAAAAATAGACCTTGTAAGAAAATCATAGGGTTTCTGGTTAAGAAAAATCCAAAAAAACATGTAATGAACGCGTGTGTATTTGACGAATAACAAATAAGTATAAAAAAATGTAGTTGTTGGAAATCACAATATTCTTATCAACCCAGCGAAGCAAATGGCATAATCTAGACCGTAAAAGTGAGGATATTACTGTTTGGGATTTTTTGGTGAATAAAGAGGATATGAAGAGAAAGAAATAATTCGGATTACCAAAACAACAGAAATATTGAAAAACAGAAGTGGTTATTGATTGTGTAGGATAATAAACTATGAGATTGAAATCAGCAGGGGTCTTCTGAGTAGTGACATGATAACAAAATTAAAGGTTCAGTTTTCTGAGCGGGCATAATTAGGGAAGTTCTTGGAGCTATTTACGCAATGAAAAATTATAATAAATGAACAAATTCTGAAAACTCTACAAGAAATGAAAGTAATTGAAAATCTGATTACTGACTTCTCGGTGAATAAAAATGGTTACTATATGGAGATACTGTTAAGGAAAGTGAACATTGGAATAACTAACTGAATATTTTTTATGAATTGAGTGCAATGATTTTTTAATATTCAACAACATATTGCAGAAAAAAACGAAACCAATTAAACTATAAAATTTCTGAATGATTTATGCGAGCATTATAGCATTGATCATTTATTATAAAAAACAAATCACAAACTTTCCAAGCAAGAGCAGAAGGATAAAACTTCTGAATTTCTGTCTGAATAAATTTTGCTAAGAACTCGACAAATCTTCCCGTAGAAAATGTCGGCTGAACAACAAATGTTCACCATATCTTGGTATCGTTTTGAGCGTATCCCGACGTTCTATTAAGGGGAAATCCAAAAGTTTTTTATTTATATATCTATTTATTTATTTACACACACACACACACACACACACACACACACACACACACACACATATATATATATATATATATATATATATATATATATATATATATATATATATATATATATATGTGTGTGTGTGTGTGTGTGTGTGTGTGTGTGTGTGTGGGTGTGTATGTGTGTGTGCGTGTGTGTGTATGTACTTAATTCATAATAACAACAATAACGAAATGTTTGGTCAACAAGATGTGGTAATGAAATGATTCATGTATCATTCCATAAATTCCCAGATCTCTCATGTACTGAAATGAAATGCCTTTTGTATGGTGAATAAAAAGATCTCTTGGTGACCATAATATTAGATTTATGACAAATTAAATATATTATGCTATGATAGGGTGTCCCATGTATGTATGTATGTAGCATTAGTCTAAAAACAATGAAAACGTCATATTGCAGCATCTTAGATGGGAAATCCTTGATGACACAGTTGCATAATAACATCCCTGATCTTAAATCCGAGCTTGATTTATAATATTGTTGAGATTCTACAGGTTACAAAGAAAGAAACTTAAATCCAGATTGTATATTCCAAGATACCTCCATTAACTTTTCCCATATCACACGCTATGGATAATTATCTTCACCCTCATTCCTTCCATCTCCTCATTCTTGGTCTTTACATGACGTTCTGTGCGCTCATTTCTTTCATCCGGTTCTCCATCATTTTCATATTTCCTCACGATAGGATGGGTCAGCAGCATAATGCATTATTCTTGATTATACTAGTATATTTCTCCATTGTTGATGCCATTTCAGTTGCCATATCCCGAGAAAAGGTTCGTTATTTTATATTTACATGTATCTCTTGATGATAACCCTCAGATGAAACACAGATAGATCTCCTATTGTTATTCTTTGGGTTATTCATTGACTGCATGCATGTAAAGCCAAATTTTCCCAGACAAATGATAAATAGCTCATGAATGTTTATTACAGTATTTGGGTATATATTTGAATCTAGGTTAATAGGAAATTTGTTATGAACAAGTATTTCACACATTCAGTAACAACACACAATTTTATATATACTATATGTGTGCGTGTGTATGTAAGTATGTATGTATATGTGTATGTACATGTAAGTAAGCTTGTTAGTAATGCAAATATATTGCACTCTCATTATATACCGTAAGCCACATACAAATATTAACTTATGTTACTACTAAGATTATTTTCATTACTTCCAAGAAAAGGAATGAAATCATTCCATTCAACTTTATTTTTGGACCTTTTTATTACTGTTAACATTGATTTACATCAGTTAATAACCTTCTAAACAACAGATATTAAAAATATTTTCTTAACAGATCAAATTCAATCAAATAAAAGTGGAATTTTTACTGTAGTTATCTTGAGTGGTAGGTACAATTATCTTACCTTTTTTCGTTCTTCACAGGTCAGTGTCCAAACTGTCTTTTTATGTAAACTTGGCACAAACACCAATGGCTTTTCAATGAATTGCTTGCAGACATACTACGTTATCCAAGCGTGACTTGCTCTGGTTTGTCCGTTGATTCTCATTTTTCAAAGATATTCTAAATAAACTAAGGTAATATTTTACAGTCTCTTCACTAAATTTCCAATTATCAGATGTAATGTGTCCTCAAGTAATGAATTTCTCAATCTGAAACTCTGCCCAAGTACCAAAAGAGCGAAGTTTTTCACGAAAGTTCATCAAAACTTTTTTCCCAACGTTTTATCCATTGGGTATTAACGTTGATAATAATAGACGTCTCTGCTAGTGCGTTATTCATTCATCGGGAATGGGTTATGCATAACCAATCCACAGTTCTATCTGTCTTTCAAGAGCACTACTGCAGAACGAAAGATCAGCAGGGACGAAGGCGAGCACTAGTACGCTTCCAGGCCTGACATAACACTGAGGCTGCTGAAGACTGGACCGACTGACTGCCCAGGTAGAGACGTCGGTCTGCAGTTGCCAGAGTTCGCGAGACGGTACCGATCCTTAGTCGTTTTCTAAAGTGAAATGGACGGAAAGCTAACGTAAAAATCGCTGTAATACTGCCTCTTTTTCGAGTGGGTCACACAAAAATTTACATAACTCTCTTTGGGTTATGAGCTGGTGGTATTCTCTCAATTCTACCGTGATGTGAACGTGATTTTTTGTTTTTTTATCCCACTCCCCGAATTTGACAAGGAAGGATTGTCTTTGTAATGAAACGGGGCGTGTAATTCCCATAGACTTATTAATGTATATTCCCATCGAACTTTGACTTCATGGAAGTTTAATTGAGATAAGCTGCTATGTTCTATATGAATAATGTATACATTGTTAAATTTTCTCTAGAAATAGAACTTGCCAGCTAAATTTACCTTTTCATTTAATATCGACTTTATATATTTCAGAGCAGTCAAACCACTTCCCAGAAATAAACACAGAAGGGAAATTGATCACAGGAGGAAACGAATGATAAATACACCTGCTGCTTTTTTTTTCAAAATTATAATTAAAAATCATATGAGCCTTGACGATGTTACTGTGAAGGAATGATCTCTGGTCATTTAAAGTTTGCAAAGTACAGATGGATTTCAGAATTACGTCTCTCTCTCTCTCTCTCTCTCTCTCTCTCTCTCTCTCTCTCTCTCTCTCTCTCTCTCTCTCTTCTCTCTTGTGTGTGTATATGTGCATAGTTCTACGATCAATACTTGAATTTCCATGAATCGAAGGCATTGACATTTTCAATACCTTTGCACTTTCAACGAATAGTAAGCCAAAAAGTAGGGAGAAATGAAGACAAGGTAAAATAAAAAAAATAGATAAAATATCGATAACGAAATGGAATAAAGTAAAAATGCAATCCGTTCACGACACAGTGGACTCGAGAGAGAGAGAGAGAGAGAGAGAGAGAGAGAGAGAGAGAGAGAGAGAGAGAAAGACAGAGTTGATAAACAGACAACAAGCCTCTAGCGCTTGGAAAACCTTACACCATCGAATAATCCTAGCATACTTTTTGTAATTGCGCACAAGATGGTCGTACTACCAAAAACTATACTCTGTTTTTTTTTTCATCTGTCCATCCGCCTGTGGTGTTTTTGTATGGTAACACTGCGTCCCGGGCTTTAGATAGTCACGTTATGTGTAAGTTTTAGGGAAATAAAAGGATATCTGGGTGTACATTTGCAACTGAACAGTGTTTTAATAATTTACTGTATGCTAATTACACCTTAATATTCGCAATAGGATATTATTATAACCGTTGAATGTAAGCTGAATGTAACTGTCTAAAGCCCAGGACGCAGTGTTACCATACAAAAACACCACAGGCGGATGGACAGATGGAAAAAAAAACAATAGTATAGTGCTGCGTAAAAACAACACACCATCTACTCCATATATAGATCTTATATAGAATATATATATATAATAAATATAATAATACATATATACTAATAGATATATATACGTATATGTATATATATGTGTGTGGGAATATATGAAATTTTATGAAAACCGTTGTAATTAACTTTAGATTACGTTGTTTTTAGGCATCACTGGCTCTTGGTAGTACGACCAGCTTGTATGCAATTACAAAACTATGCTTGATTGGCATAACATTGATAAAAAAAAAAGGTGTTCACAAATTTCATATATTCAAGTGCGCGCGCCGTGCATGAGTGAATATATGAAATTTTTTAATAAGATTAAATTTTTGAATAGGATTAAATTAGGTTTATGGCAGCATTGGTGCATGATCTTTCCACCAACAAGTGTGCAAGTACAAAAGTGTGTTTGATTGGCTTAGATTATTATTTTATCGGATCGCTATTTAATCAGCCGAAGAATGACGAGAAAAAATATCTTCACACCTTCAGATAACGTCATGTCATTCCAGTCGAATAATTAAATTTAATTACTTTCTTAATATTTCTTTGATATATTATTATACGTCGTATGTGATGTATGAAGTATATGCATATATTTATATATTCTTTCATTACTTCGAGTCACGTGTGAGTTGTAATCTTTGGCGCTCATGAGCGCACGCATTGTTATGGAAGTAAATATACTTCTACCCCAGACGAAAGGAATTCCCGAAGGCGGTGGAGTGGAAGATTCTTTTTAAAATCTTTCAGGTGTATTAGGAGAGCGAGTGATCGAAACTAAATCTTTCTTTTCCTCTTTGACTGACATTAAACGAGAAGCAAAGAGAAACGAGATACAGATAACTCAAGTCAAGGTAAATACATCTTTTTAATCTATAAAAACTAGATAAATACGCTTTGGGAATTAGGTGTGATTACAGAAATTTCAAGTTGAAAATGGCAAATATTGCGTTTGGACGAGAGAGAGAGAGAGAGAGAGAGAGAGAGAGAGAGAGAGAGAGAGAGAGAGAGAGAGAGCATAGAAGCTAATATGTAGAAATTACATCGAATCATGCACATGTCAAGCTCCGTTGCAGGTGACGTTTTATGACCAATATTCGGCCGTCTCTCGTTAATTGGTGCATAACAGGTGAAAGTTATTGTCTACGATCACAAGTCACACATCGTGAAAGGAAGTCATGAACCCGGGTACTCCCGCTGTCAAATCAATGGCAAGTGAAGGCTTGTCAGAAGCGAGGTAAAGTTGTATTCTTCATTATTTCCCAAAATACTGCCGTAGGTACCTGACCCGTCACATAAGCTCATGTACCTTGCAGTTTCTCATGACCTCTTTTACATAAACATTATCAATGCTTCGTAATATTCCTTGTGTTCCTTAGCACATACTCCTTCTTTGTATCATTTTTCCTACATCATATTTCTTTCTTATGGATGGCTTTTATAACGACAACTTTTACGTTTGTATTAGAATTATCAGAGCTTTATGAACACCAACTTAAAATGGTAAACATTCAGGTAGAAATTCTCAGATCTAGATACCATCACAGTATGTTAAATACTTATTGTCCTAGTACAGTTATGTAATATTATATATATATATATATAATTACATATATATATATTATATATATATATTATATAGAATATAATATAATAGAGAGAGAGAGAGAGAGAGACGATAGAGAGAGAGAGAGAGAGAGAGAGAGAGAGAGAGAGAGTACAATGCCATTAAATGACAGTCAGTACTCCGCTCCCTTGCGCAATATGATAAATACCAATAGCCTTTCTTGTAGGAGGGAGAGGCAGAGAGAGTACAAAGCCATTAAATGACGTCCAGGCAGTCCTTCATACCTTCCGCGAAAGGAAATCAAACAGAGGGAGATTCTACAAAGAAGAGCAATTAGCAATGACAGAGGGAGGACGCCTTGGCTTAACGTTTGTGTACAACTTCTGCTTAATCAATGGACGTTAATGGTTGGCGATTAGCGTCCGAAAATCGTCGTCACGTTCCTGTTATGTCTCGGCCCCCGCAGTCCGAAATCTTTCGCTCGGTCAATGTCGCCACTCGCTCGCCCTCTCTCCCAAATGGGAAATCAATACCATGACTATATTTTGTTTTGATTTCGCGAACCACTCATCTTTTCCAATACGGTTTCCGGAGTGGTGGAACAATGTGGATTTTTTTTTTCTAATACAAAACAGCAATAACATACAGTTATGTTCTAAGATAATGGGGTCGGCAGAAAGGGCAACATATTTCGTCTTTTCTAGCAAATGTCTAAAGAAGACAAAAAAGGAAAAAGGAGAAAAAGTTCAAACATATATGAGTCAAGAAAACAAACGCAGAAGGAGAATCCCAGGGCTAGGTAGTGGAAGGAAATAAATTTTCCAAGAGTGAAAGTTATTTGCTCAGGCGGTATATCATTGATTCTTAACTCAAAGAGGGAACAAAGCAACGATATTATATATATATAATATATATATATATATATATATATATATATATATATATATATATCGAGCTACAATGTCCTTTAATATCTAATTCGCTCTACCTCGGAATTAATATATTTTCATATATGCTTAACCGAAGGGGAATTTTTTCTCGATAATAGACTTGCCTGGACCGGGGCGCCAACCCACGGAGCCTTTCAAATCCAGGAACGTCAGTGAAGCTTTTCTACTACACCACCGGAAGAGGCTATTCAAATCCAGGAACGTCAGTGAAGCTTTTCCTACTACACCACTCTTGCGGTGGTGTAGTATGAAAAGCTTCACTGACGTTCCTGGATTTGAAAGGCTCCGTGGGTTCGCGCCCCGGTCCAGGCAAGTCTATTATCGAGAAAAAATTCCCCTTCGGTTTAAGCATATATGAAAATATATTAATTCCGAGGTAGAGCGAATTAAATATTAAAGGACATTGTAGCTCGATATATGCATATGAATCACGGAAATGTGATATGACATATATATATATATATATATATATATATATATATATATATATATATATGTATGTATATATATATATATATATATATATATATATATATATATATATATATATCTATGTGTGTGTATGTATGTGTGTGTGTGTTTGTGTGTGTGTAATGTACCTTCTTGCCGAAGGAGAATAGACACCTGTAATACAGTCTTTGATTTTGATGGAAGCGGAGGCTGGCCCTTTAAGTGACAATACTTAAAGAGATAGTACGCAGAGTAGAGTAGCTATATTCTTATTCTGTAGTCATTTATATTTATATTTTTCTTCTACACATGAACTTAGTTTGTGTGAATTTTTTAATTAGATTTTCCTTATCGGTAGCTCTATGTTAACATTATCATTCATATGAACTCTCTCTCTCTCTCTCTCTCTTAAAACTGTGAAGAATATTTTTGGTAAATCAAAGTTTCTAGGAATACGCTTGCTCTGTATTGGTATAGACAGTAATTCTCTCTCTCTCTCTCTCTCTCTCTCTCTCTCTCTCTCTCTCTCTCTCTCTCTCTCTCTCTCATACACAAACATAAAAAAAACACGCAAGTTTAATACAGATCATAAAATCTATACGAAATTGCGTATCTTGTACGTTGTATATCTAAGGTTATTGTGGTCTTCATTACATAAATAACATTCTCTCTCTCTCTCTCTCTCTCTCTCTCTCTCTCTCTCTCTCTCTCTCTCTCTCTCTCTCTCTCTCTCCTTTCATACAGTACATCATTTAGATTCGTAATAAAACGATTCTCCAACCCCCCAAAAATGTAAAGAACAAGAACACCCCCGACATGCCTACACATCTTCGCGAGAATAGCCAGCGATATAATGCATGGTATTATATTATATGACTGTCAGGAGTAAATCCAGTGTCGCCTTCTCCCATCGAGATTATCTTGGACTCGAGTGTGGTGAAATAACAAGGCAATATGAATGCACTGTCTCTTGCGAGTGTCTCTGACTTACTGAATTTTTGCCTTTTGTTCAGGGAATCCAAATACCGCGTGAATGAGTTTTTCTTTGGATTTCTATTTTATTCGTTTTATTGTCCACGTGTTCATACTCCTTGGAATACCACTGTAAATGACATTATTTTGACGGTATTTCCGTATGATAAAAATGGCCATTATGGGATTTTTTTTTTATGTTATTAGAATGTAATGTAGTTTCTTTCAATTGACGATGCTCCGAAATAATTATGGGAGAACTACAAGATATATATATATATATATATATATATATATATTATATATATATATATATATACTATATATATATATATATATATATATATCTATATATATATATATATATATACTTATATTATATATTATATATATATCCTTATATATATATATACATATAAATATATTATATATATATACCTATATATATAATATATATATATACTATATATCATATATATATATATATATATATATATATATATATATATATCTATACTATATATATATATATATATATATATATATCATATATATATATATATACATATAGTATATATATATATATATATACATATATTAATTATATAATATATATAATATTTATATATATATTATATATATATATATATATATATATATATATGAGGTGTACACTAGTACATGTTGCATGCAGGTTGATAATCAATTCTAACCTGAGAACCAGCAGACAGAGTAGCATTGAGGAGGTTTTTAAATAACACCTGTGTGTTCCGAGAACATTAACTGCAGTACGTTTATTAGAGGCTTCTGGAATTATAATTATTTACGCATCTCTGTCTTCAGGGTCACCGTTCAATTAATTTGATTAAATTCAATTTGAAACCAGGTAATTAAGGTAATACATGTTTAAAGTTTTCGTGCCATTATATTTCTTATTAGCTTTGCCAGGGAGGTTGTGTTAGTCTACTTGTTAGTGTGTTTATCTTTGTGTTTATGTTTGTGTGTATGTGAATGGATCATCTATGAACAAAAATTGTATTTCGAAGAAAGTAAATGCATATATTTATTGAGTGACCTTTTCCAGTTGGATAACGTTTCGAGTTTATAATAAGTCATTACTCTGAATGAAGCCGAATATATCTGTTTATAGAAACTATACCAAACCGTCGTAGATATACATAGCAAAAAGCTCTCCATTAGATGTGAAACCTTTCAACAAATCCCGCTTATGCGTTCTTGTTGAGTAGGCAGTATTCCTTTTCGTGATGGTCCAGACGATATCTTAAACAGTCATTGATGTGTTTCATTGGAATTTGCCTGAGAATTAAGCTGCGAAGAAGGTCGAACTGGCTCAGTTGAAAGTCACATCCAATTCTGAATGATGACTGCTTTACAATTTCCTTGCTAATGATGCTTTTTGAACTAGCCTCTTTTTTCTCAACAGCATACCTCTATTTATCTCGTTCTTTCTTATTTATTTATTTATCTAATACATTCACTAGAGCCGTTCCTTCCATATACATAATAATAATTACATAGAAAATAGCCCAGGTATTTTCCAACTAAAACGCATATAAGGAAGCCGCCTTCATGTTCATACATCGCACGATATCACTACTTATGTGTACAATTAGTTTCAAATTTTATCTCAAATTAGTTGTTGCTTTATCTAGATGAGCTATTGCACAGTGCTTGGCCATTTATATGCAAATGTGCTAACTAATTTAGCATTCCTGGTTATTTTTACGCATGCATGCGAAAAGAGCTTTTTTGTGTCATGAATTTTCCATATGTTAAAGCGCTGCTTTCTTCATTCCAAATTTTAGTTATGGGCCTTAATCTTTTCTTTTCTAGTTATTATTAATAGTAAGGGCTATTTTCTTTTGTTTTCCTTGTTAATATTGAGAACATTGTTCGCTACAGGTTTATAGTTAATGTTTAGTTAACGTAAATGTAAGAAGGATTTCTAATAGTTGATTTGCTTTCAAATTGATGGAAAGGTTCTTAACAGGCCGAGGTGAATACATTAACAGGCCTCTAAATGCAGAGAAAATAAATAACATTTTTGTTTTTTAAGGCCATCCCATAACAATTACGCTGGTTTACAATTTTGTTTTCTCTGAGGCAAGGATGTGAATAGGTGTTTTTTACTCATTGTGATGTGGTGACTTCAAATTTCTGTGCAGTTTTGCTCTATCGCCTTTAATTTTTTTTTCTTCCACAAATCCCCTTTTAATTATACTGCATATAAATCCAAAATATAAATTTTTTTACCTCTGAGGCCAGTGTGTGAATAGGTGTTTTTTTAAACTAATTTTGATGTGGTGAATTCACATTTCTGAACAGCTTTGTTCTATCATATATCACCTTTTAATTATACCGCATATAAATTCAAAATATAATATGTTTATTACATCTGTTACAAAGGCATATAACAGAAAAAAAACAACATACATACAGAACATTGAGTTTTTTTCATAATCTTGTGTACTTTGCCTCCGGGTTGTCCCGCGAGAGCATCCAGCAGCAGAAGTCCCCAATCATGCTGGGTTTCCACTTGTCTTGGTAGTTGCTCTCCATCTTAGTAATATCTTAGTAGAACCTTTTGCTATGCTCTTCAATCACTGCCCCCGAGGTTCGGAGGGAAGACGTTGGGGAAGGAGTGAAGAAAGTGAATTTTGAGTGGCATTCGAAATCCCATATCCTCATAAGACTGTAACAACTTATCGATACACTTTTGGTAATCTGGCACCCATGTGTTACCAAGGAGGCCATTGTAGACTGACTTAAATGCTTCCGCATTGCATGCCAGAGTTGCCAGATGCTTTTAGTAAAAGAAAAGGGCATGTAAATTTTCGAAAAAGACCTAAAATTTCTAATTAAAAAAGCAAACAATGTCCTATATAGGACACATCTGGTAGTCACGAATGAATGTACAGATCTAGGTACATGTATACATGTATCTCAAAAACTAGAGGTGATGAGTAAAAACTGGTTTCGAATCTGAAATCAGCACCCCATAATTAGACTATAACAAAAATTTTTATGCTTGCCTTAAATTCTCTGTAAACCAGTGTTATTAAAAGAATGCAAATATTCAATATGATGCAATGTTCTTACGAGGCAGATATGCAAGACCAAATAAAAGAAGTATTGTATTTCCGAACGGGATACAACTTTATATGTACGATAACAAGAATCATAGTAAACTGAACATTATCAAAGTTGAATTTGATGAAAACAAGGCAAATACGGAATCAGGAGGTCAGTATATGTCCTTTATGCTAATGTGATAATACTAATGTTGATAATGTAAATATTTGTTGAAACTAAGTCAGTTGGATCGTGGTTTTTAAGAGTGAATGATAGAATTGAAAAAAGTTCAGATTAAAACCTCAATCACTCTTAGGTTTTATCCCTAATAAAAAATGTCTTCAAATGAAAATAATGATAAGAAAAAAATATTTTTTGTTTAAAGCAATTCAGCGACGTAAGAGGACGCCAAAAAAATAGTTTCATCCAAATCTGTTTCGAATATATAAAATTTTAAGACTCCCTTTGTATTGATTGCATCAAAGGGCTTCCTTCACTAATCTGCACCACAGATATGATTATATTAAAGGGGAGGTCGCTAGCTGAATCGTAGTTGTTGATGTGCAAAGCACGAGCGAAGTTGCCATGCAGTGCATAATGTCTGTGGCAAAGAAGCGCTTTAAAGACATATGTTTTGGGTGTACTTGTATTAGCTGCAGAGAGAGAGAGAGAGAGAGAGAGAGAGAGAGAGAGAGAGAGAGAGAGGGTAATTTTAGAAACAGACACGAGTCCTCTCAGATATTATTCTGCCATGTTTTCAAACGTTATTTGGTCAAGTATCAATCTATACAGCAAGTTATATTAATATTTCTGTTAACAGTAAGCTTACTTTACTCTGATATAACCTTTCTTAAGTTTCCTAAAGAGAAATAAAAGTATTGTCATCATCTATAATGGCGCGTCCACACTACAATAAAAATGTAATAAACACACTCCGATAACCTACCACAAACACATCATAAACAGGTTGAAAATACAAAACAACGACTTACTGGTGACCATAACCATTGCTTCATACGTCTAGCCAGCATTCATTCTCCACTTACAACCATTATCTTATTTTCAAACTGTTTTTGATATTCTGTCATAAGTTGCAAACTGTTTTAGCGTAGCGTAAACGAGCCTTTAGATGTTTTTGAAGTTACCGATACTTTTCCCTGCGTGCATTATGACCCATCTGGAACAGTATATTCTTTCCAATAATCCCCCGTGAACTATAGTGTAGATATGTAGATCGCTTTCCCATATTTATATTTATACTTTATTATCAGTGTTGATGCCATGTGAGTCAAACCTACTTTCAACTGATTTATTTCGGTCTTAATAATGTCTAAAAGCTTTAAAGGTCACTACTAAGCAGATTGTGTGATAGACGGTAGTGACTGAACAGTTAAAAATGTCTCAGAGTGAGCACAAAAGGAAACTCTATGTGATAAGCGACGAAACCTACGCATAACATGGGGGAACCAGATCTATAGCTGTTGTTCACTTAGCTCACAGAGACAACAAGCTCGATAGCACAGGGTAAATAAGTTACCATGACCGAGACATATGAACTCAAAAATATTTGGACTGTTCTTAAGAAATGATTGATTCCGATATTTTCGATAAGTACTATTTTAGCCCTCTGTTTCAGTTGCAAGGCAATCATTGTTAAGATCATCGGAAGAAATATAATCCGATTGTTCTTACGACAACCGTGTTATAAGGTTATTCACAAGTATTCAAGAATGACATCCTCATATTAAAGATAATGTTGTTGACGTCACTATACACTTGTGTTCGATCTGAAATGACAACTCTCTTCCCTTATCTTTTCCACATTTCAAGATACAATTCAATGTTCGTTTTTTCTTCAAGAGAGAGAGAGAGAGAGAGAGAGAGAGAGAGAGAGAGAGAGAGAGAGAGAGAGAGAGAGAGAGAGAGAGAGAGAGGGAGGGAGCCAGCCATTTATATGCAAAACCAAATTTTTCCTCGGGTTCTGGAAAGAGGCAGCTCTTCTTCAATAATGGTTTTCAAGAAGGTAGGGAACCTCTTGCATGGGTTGACTTAGCAGGGTTTTTAAGGCAGCATTCGCTCATAGTAGATGTGAGTCTTCTCAAAAGTGCCTTTTTACATATTTTCTAAGTCCTATCTACTGTTACTGAGTATTGAGTACTGACTAACTATCAAGACAGAGGTATTAAATATTCTGTATATTATTTTGCTGCTATGTTGTTCCACTTAAATCTGGGATCATTCGTAAAGATATTACTGCCCTGTTTGTATTTGTATCTATATCTGGGTTTCTGTTAGAGAGTTTAAATGAATCTTATTTTTCTGATATACAACATTGTATATATATATATATATATATATATATATATATATATATATATATATATATATATATATATATATATATATCTATATATATATATATATATATATATATATATAGATATATATATATATATATATATATATATATATATATATATATATATATATATCATATATATATATATATATATATATATATATATATATATATATATATATATATATATATAGATATATATATATATATATATATATATATATATATATATCATATATATATATATATATATATATACAAACATACTGGTGATGGGGCATGTGTATGTGCGCATGTATGCGTGCATTTTTTATGTGCAGGCTTTAGTCCTTACAAATGACAAAAATAAAAATAAAAAATAAACATTTGACATATGGCAAATGGTTTGGAAGTGAGGCATTACATAAGCCCCGATTATATCAGAGCATCGTCTCTGAGATCTTCAGCTTAAAAGCGTGGAAGTTCACCTTGGTGTCGGGTGTTGTAAAGACGCTTCGGAGATAAAGGAAAGAAGTCGTTAGGGGAGATGGGGTCGGGGAATGCTTTTGTAAATGGTGAGGTGAGAGATAATGGAGGCTAGAAGTGATGGCGGAGGAATGATTAGTGAGAAGAAGAGGTGGAGATAATGTCAATAGAAAATAACGGGGGACGAACATGAATTCATATCTATATTTCCAGACATCATTTGAGTAAACTTTTCGAATGACCAGTCTTTGCTATGTTGAATTACATGAATAAATAATGTGAGTTATTTTAAGGAGGTTGATTGCAGTAATTATGAAATGTAAATTTCATAGTATTTATAAGCGCGGCTATTTCATATATCTAGGTTACAGAAAAATGACATTACAAAGAAATAAATGTGTAGAATGATGACAAAAGCGGAGGTGCCCTAAGGTCATAGTGGCTCTTCTGTCAATCAGACTTATGGCGGTTAGATTTTGAAGGGATCGATGACATTCATTAGTCTCATTTAACAGGTGTGTGTGTGTGTGTGTGTGTGTTAGAGGGAGAGAGAGAGAGAGAGAGAGAGAAAAAAAAAATAAATAATGGCATTTGATGAGATTGATTAATCTTATTTTGAATATAAGACAAAAATATAAAATATAATGTATTATTCGATAGTTAATTTCCCTATTTAAAAAAACAGAAAAGCTACATTAATAATATAAAATTG